>NC_092871.1:3342264-3343965 GCF_032062135.1 Pyxicephalus adspersus | reverse complement strand
AACTTCAACCAGAAGCCTTCACTTAAATATATTAATTTAAAGGACTTTTAGGTTTTGATTCATCAAAGATGTTTAATCTCCAAGGAAGGGATTCTTCACTATAAGATGTGAAAATGTGCAATTGGCTCCCTCAAGAAGTTGTTTCAACATGTTTGAAGAAATTAAACCATGTGTTTTTTAAAGTTCTTTGCTACTCAACAACTATGTCTATAGGGTTATATCTTATTTTCATTTACATTTTACCTGCTGAACCTACTAGTGCCACTCTTCCATTAGGAGGGTGATAACCCCTCTGTGTCAGAACAGTACAAACACAAAAAAGCAAGATAGACTAAATGCAGTAAATTAGAGATGTTCATTGCTAGGGTTTACATACACTTTAAAGAGCCTAATTGCTGACCCTATCTTCTAAAATGCTGGTTGTCTGGATGCCATGTTCAGCCTTTGTCTTTAAGGACCCATTGACAGTATGTGACCTATATATGAAGAGGTAAAACGTTATTCATTATAATAATAAAATATGTAAAGAACAAAAGGAGAGGAAAGGTTTTTTTGGCAAGCAAAAAAGTATCATATTCAATGATACATCACATAAACAGCAATACATCAATTATCAGTTCTGGTGAATCATCATGGGAGTTGTGGTCCCGTGTGGTGAAGTTCAGGCCCGAGGGGACGCCATACATACAACATCTAACATTATGCACACATTTAAATCTGTAGCTTGGTATAGTACATGACAACATATCAGTTGATAATAACCGGTTTAGCTGACGTGTTTCGCTTGTTATTGGCTTCTTCAGGGGTAGCAGCAGTTCCGCGAATTTGTACGCATGCAGTTATAATATATATAATAATAATATATATAATATATATAATAAGTGTGTAAACATATACAATGTAAAGGATATTAAACAATTTGGTGATGTAAGAATATCATCACCTTTTTTTCATTATATGAAAAAAAATTTTTGACCATTGATATTTCAAAGAATATCCTGTATGTTTTGACCCAAAACTGTTCAATATCATTTACATTGTATATGTTTACACACTTAGATATTATAACTGCATGCGTATGAATTTGTGGCACTGCCACCAATAACAAGCGAAACGTGTTGAGTAAAACGGTTATTAGAAGCCGATATGTTGTCATGTACTATAACAAGCTACGGATTTAATTGTGCCCATAATGTTAGATGTTGTATGTATGGCGTCCCCTAGGGCCTGAATATGGCGTCCCCTAGGGCCTGAAATTCACCACACGGGACCACAACACCCATAATGGTTCACCAGAACTGATAACTGATGTATTGGTATTTATGAGATGTATCATTGAATACAATACTTTTTTGTTCTTTACATATCTTACGTATATATTTAAAGGGTTAGCACATTGTCCCTTGGGACATCTAGTATACGTAAACTTCAACCACCACTAACATTCCTACTTTACATTATAAAAAATAATGTTACTTATACACAAATTAAGCTATGTTTCTGGCACAGAGCCTGATCATTCCATTTATAAAAATGGACTTTTTTGAAAGCATCATCACTTTCTCTGTTGCAGTATGGTGACACCTAATCACCACTTTACAGGACACTAGGAAACATTTGTTATGTGAAAAGTGGAGACCATTTAAGGCTACAATGATCAAATCAAACATTGTGCAGCAATCTCAGTTTTCAGAAGTAACA
>NC_092871.1:3303811-3341405 GCF_032062135.1 Pyxicephalus adspersus | reverse complement strand
AGTATCTTATTTTAATTATTTTATAACACATTTGTCGTATAAGACGCACCAACTTTCCCCCCCAGTTTTGGGGAAGAAAAAGTGCGTCTTATACGGCAAAAAATACGGTAGCTGCATCATGAAAATACAGATTGTCCCTTTAAAAATCCAGAAATATGTGTTGCAATAAATAGTTGCGTTAACACAACACGTTTACATGCATCATGGCACACTGCATCAGGTGTGGAAATTCATTGTAATGGGACTAGCAATGCAATGTAATGCACAAAAAAAAAAAACATAACTGCAACATATTAGGCAATACAGGACACCTACACATTGTAGCACAGCGTGTTGGCAGATGCTTCAGAAGTGAATTGGTGAGGCTTTCTAAATGCATATTATAATGTATTAACACACATTGCACACATTACCTCAACACATTATTGTGAATGGGCCATTATACTTTAAGCCACTGGTCTCTTAAACAAGTCTGCAATATATACCGAACACTCACTTAGGTTAAGCCCTAGCAACATGCAATCCAAATCAGGTTTCTGGTAAACAAGGAATCTAATCCATTCTACTCAAGACTACTACATCTGTTCTCTGAGACAGCAGCTTCAGAATTTCCAATCAATTTTCTTTTTTTATTTTTTTTTAATGCTTGCTATAAAATGTTGTCGTTGCAGGATTTTAATTCCACAGATCCTTGATTTGTATTGATCCTCTCTTTTTAAGTTGGAGTTTAAGGTTCATGGTGTGATTTATATTGTTCAGGTTACAGATTCGGTCACTTATTAGAGCCCGACCAGTCAGTACTTTCTCTGTTTTATTTTATTGTTGTTGGAACAACTGAAAATATGGCTTTTTTATACATAGGAACAATGGCTTGAGTTTTTGTGGCAATAACGGCAAACAGTGTAGCTTCGGTGACAGATCAATGTGTTGATGTGAACGCAATTTATGCGGCTTTGTTGCATCGCGCATTGAATACATGCTCACCTTGACTGGATTTAAGATGTCAGGGGGTCTAGGACTGACGACACAAAATCAATATCTCACTGTAGCTTAAACCGCATGACAAAACTAGCAAGGAAGGAATTGGCAACAAAGGTTGATGAGCTTAGAGATGTACTGAAAGTTGTGTGGAAAAAAATGATACAGAATTTTCTGCATGTCTTTCAAAGGCAATGAAAAGAGGGAACTTGCAGCATGTTCTCTAAAAATATTTGGTGCTCCTCAAACAAAACACATTGGTGCTTTTTGTGTGCAGCTTGTCTGACGGGATATTAACACCATTCACTATCAATTAGAATGCAGTATGGCATCAAAAGGGCATGAGATAGAGTTCTGCATATACTGAACTAATGTAATTAAGGAAATGCACAAACTAACACATTGGTTAACTGAAATAGAGCATTTTTGGTATGCACATCCCAAGGCTATGATCTATCATGAGGAGTTCCTTACTTCCCATTCCTACAAGTGGGGGTTATTATGAAATGTATGTCACATCTAGGCCATGGTTGCCTACAAATCATACTTAGATTTTTGTCCTTTTGGTTCCATTTAAATGCTTTTAGAATATCTCAGTTGTTTTGTTTTTTTTTTGTTGGATGCTGGAGTGTGGTGGTCAGTTGGAAAAACGGCTTTTACATTGCTAACTATTGGGAAGAATGTCACACACCCCTAGCAACCTCTGGAGGAACCCTGGGGTTTCATGGAATTTGGATTCAGAAGCACTGTAATAAATTGTCATGTCATGTGCAATTTTGGGAAAGATGACACAAACAATTGGATTTAAAACGTTTAGAGAGGTTAATAACCTCTAGTGCCCCAAGATTGCAGTGGATTCTCAGGGGTGCAATCATTCTTGCATCCCCGGCCACTTGAGGTTAATTAACCTCTAGTGCCCGGGGGTCCCAGTGGAACTGCAGATGAACTCTCAATGAAGTATCTCAATTGAGAGTTCATCTGCAGTTCAGTTCCCCTGGTCCCTGGGCTGATAGGAAGTTCATCTGCAGTCACAGCTGACTGGAAGAACTCCCGTGCCTCCTATCATCTGTGACCGGTTAATTAATCCCTAGTGCCCCGGGATCGCAGTGGATTCTTAGGGCTGCAATCATTCTTGCATCCCTGGGAATCCTCCTGTTTGTGAGTTCTGGGCATTAGAGGTTATTTAACTTCTAGTGCCCCAGGGTCGCAGTGGAACTGCAAATGACCTACCAATGGAGTTTCTCAATTGAGAGTTCATTTGCAGTCACAGCTAATTGAAAGCACTCTATGCCTCCTATCAGCTGTGACTGCAAGTTCCCATGCTTCCCACGCTTAAGTACAACCCTGTGACCGTGGGAACTGAGCTCAGATGAACTCTCAATGGAAAAACTCTATTGAGAGTTCATCTGGAGTTCCCCCTTGTTTTTAAAACATATTTTTGCAAAGTCGAATTCCTTGTTTTTCGGGTCGGGTCTGTCCTAATTGGAACTGCCATTTTCAGGTCAAATATAGGGACAACCTGAATTCGAACACCAACACTAGTAAAGGTTACTGAATGTGGTTCTCTGCCCTATCACAGCCATGTGAATCCTCCTCTTTTTTTCATTCAATTAATTAAGTAAATTCAATGTACTTTGTTGTTGGGATATAGCATTAAAACTTTACTCAGTCCATCCAGTAATCGTCAATGTTATTTAATAAAACTTTTTGATCACCAAACCAGACTGTAAAACACCCATTAGGATTTAAGTAAAATTTTAACATTTTGGCAAATGTAGGGAAGATGAAAAGATTTAAAAAAATGTAAAACTACAGTACCATGGAAAAAAAGAAGAATACCAATATGTGACGCATATGGTTTTTAGATTCAAAATCTGATGAGGTGCATTAAAAATGAAGAAAATCCGGTTTGAAAACAAATGAAAGTCACATGACCAACTCTTCTTCAATCATAGTTCTCTTTGCTTGATTGAGTTTTCTCTACTTACATAGTCACAGAATTATTTAGGTTGAATGAAGACACAAGTTCACTGAGTTTAACCGCAAGGGGAACAAATAAACCTACATATTCTAGATAGAAACCTATTTGCATAATTGATCCAGAGGAAGGCAAAAAACATCTATCTACACAAATTGATATAAATCAAAGGGCTCACAGTAGTGCATAATACAGAGCAGATAGCTAAATGCACTTCACTTCTGTTATAAATGAAGTAAAGGTAACTACCGTAAATACACTTAACGCTCCCTAAATAAAAAGCAAAAAAAAAACTGCAAATAAGGAAACAAAAAAAGATTTTTTTTTCCAAGCAAATTTCACCAAAACATCTAAATGAATGTAAATTGCTGTACAATTATGAATTTGGTACAATTCCGGTACAATTCCACAGCCCTATACATTCATAAGGATCACATCCATAACAAATATAGCAAACTGAACCCAGTGACTTTATCATGGTTGCAATGCTTTTTTGGTTATCGTTGGCCATAAATTTAGTAACTTTTTGTTTTTAATGTTGACCTTTCCGTACATAAGAAAACGTGATAACCTATGCACTGAATTCCGTATAATCTTGTAGCTGCACTGCCGCCCCTGTGCTTCCTATTCCATATCATGGTTCTGTTTTATCCATTCTCTACTTGGCAGAAGCCTGGCCCTTCATTTACAGTTCTCCTGACTGAAAGTCAATACCGAATTCACCACTGAGTATGAAGTCAGGGAGGTTGTAACTTTTGATCCTGTAAAAGCCTTGGTGCCTCTTCCTGCGTCTCCCGCTGCAGCTTCATAGCGTTTTGCTTCGTTCCTAATAAAGATGTTAACACCCCGGATTTCATACACGCTGAACAATACCTTGAAGCTCACAGTTTAATGTTTCCATCCCTGTCATGTTTGTACTTCAGTCAGCTTCGGGTTAGTGGAGGGCAGAAAGGGCATTGGCTCTGGGCCTCTGATTCACTAGGGCACCCTAGAATGGTTAGTTATTTAATCATTTAAGGGAAAACTCCTCTAAAAAAAGATATAATGCATGCAACTGGGACACCAAACGCTCTATAATTTAATGAAAAAGTAACTGCTTAGAAACTGAGAAAAAAGAAAATGGCAACAGGACAAGCAAAATGTTTTAGACATAAGTACATGCAGTATATACTTTATTATACTTTTATTTAAAAATTTTTATTAAACTGATAAAATTAGAAACTTGGGGTGACAAGCTCACATGTGTAATAAATACATTTCTAAAGTATTTCAGTATTTTATCTGACAATATAAACATGCTTATGGCTGCTGTTTGCGGCTATCACCGCACAATCCATCAGATTATGGTGAATGTGCAAATATTCTGTTCATTATCCTAATGTTTTGATAACATAGGTTAAAAAAAGATTTTGGTTTGCAGATTATTTTTTTTAAATAAATGGTGAAAATACATTTTACCAGTGAATATATACAATTCAGTTGTAAATGATGCAGATTTATTCCATATTGAGCCTTGCATTCAATCCTAATAATTTTGTAATTATTATTATTACCAAAAATTCACTTTTAAATGTCCCCTTTGAAGACACTTCTGAGGACTACATTGGAACTCTTTGGGGGCAAATGATTTAGATACCTATCCACCTATCCCTATTTCTTATTACTGAGAATTACAAATTCACATGTGTATCTTAGTATTCCAGCAACTGCCATTATGATTGAGGTTGATGAGTAACAAATAACTTTTTATAGCTCCCCTTCTATTACAGCGGGTGTACTCATTGCCAGTACACAGACTAGACATATGCTGGGCGTACTAACTGGATTTCAATTTTAAGTTTGGGGGGTGTATTCACTGGCTTTCCAACAAAGTTTAAGTTGGGTTTACTCATTGGATCTCCAGCTGAGTTAAGTGTACTCACTCACTTTTCAAAGGAGTCCAAATGGGTGCACTAACTGGATTACTAACTGAATTAGGTGCATTCATTGGCTTTTCGGAATTCAATTTTGATGTACTCAGTGGATTACCAACTATATCTGAGGCGTATTGTCTGCCTTGCCAACAAAGTTGGAGTTGTTTTTACTCGTTACCTATTCAAGAGAGTATAAATTGAGTTTAACCCCAGCCAACCAACCATACATGGCTTGGACATATTCACGGTTTTACCAACAAGACTAAGTTGGGTTTGAAGTGGATGAGTATGCTTAGTACAGAAAGTGAACACAAATGCTTTTTCTTTCCCTGGAGTGATGGAAAACAAGGAACAAAGGCTAGTAGCACCACACACTTAGCTATTTCACTGGCAGCAATTTATCCAACCCTGGGTAACACCATGGCCTCCTCAACCCCACATGATAATTCTCTGCGGACTCAACGGATACATTTTTTTCCCACCTGACCTTCAATAAATTATCAACCACCCATTGTCCCTTGAGGGTTAATTTTAACCTTTTTGGTGAAACATAGTCCAGTGTCTGATTTTAACTGCCAAACACATTCCTAAGTGTAATATCCATTTGGTCCGCGTCCTACAAAGATTTCACCAACTCTCTTCTCTGCTGGAACGTTCCATTATTCCACAAGCAGTGCAGAATTTTCTCACAAGGTAGTCACATAATTTGTTTCATTTCAAATGCAACAGGATCTTTTGTGAAAAGCAGGTACCTGAGTCACGGAGTCCCCACATAATCCCTTGCATTTTCCTCACTACGGGCTATGGAGAAACAACTTGATAAAAAGATTTAACTGTATTTCTCGGAAAGAAAAAATGTCTTTCATCTTACATCAAGACACAATAACACCGGCTTCATCTTTGGTACGCTTGATTCCAATGTATAGACAATGCCTGACTTGCTTTTTGTACAAAAGAATGCTTAGAGGGTTTTGTTTCTCTAATGGGTTATGGAAGTTGTTTTTGTTCACATGGAGGAAGAACATAACATTGCGTTGAATGCAGAGTTTTTGAAATAGTCAAATATAGACAGCTGGCATACTAAAGTCCAACTGAAATCACAAAAACAGTTAATCATAGTTCTTACAACAGATTTTCCATTACACCAGTCATGCAAATATGATTTTACAGTCCAGTAAGCACCAGAGTGAAACCCAGTGTGCTCAATATTCAACAAATAGGAGCCAGTAGACAAAGAAGTGAATCTAATAGCTATTGAAACATTCCCTGGTGGAGAATCTTCTAGGTCCATGTGTTTCAATACCAAAAATAATTCCTTTACTAAATGTTGTCAAATTTATTGATTTTTATAAAGACCCCCTAAAAAAAAAAAAAAAAATAGACATGCCCCCTCTCATTACCTCTTCAATACATACCTGTGTACAGACACTCATTCTAAGAGGTAAGCTACTAAGCTCAGCAAGAAGAGAGAAAAAAACAGGAAGAAGCATTTTACTTACAATTGTAAATGACTTGGGCATTATTTCTGCAATACTTTTTGTCCAATGATATGTGAAAACATGATGTTGCCTATTGGAAACCGTGTAAAAGGGAGCCTACTTCCTGCAATATGGCCATGTCTGTGGGCAAACTATCTCTAGGCTACACAGGGGGGGAAAGGGTGGGGGGAAGGTGCACCTATTCGATCATTGGGCAATAGCTCCTTCCTTGTGGAGATCCTCTTATCCATAAATGCAGTTTTATATGTCTTAAGGTGGTCGGTCTAATTTCCTATGCCAGAAATTGGATAGGGTTGACCTTGAGTGGCACTAAAAATACAGGTCCAACTCATTCATCTCCATCCCATCGTGGGCACCGCCATATTTTTCCTTCTGTATCCCGAAATTAGATTATATTGATTGGCCAGGCCAGAACAACTCCTTTTCAGGCAGCTGGGGGTTCATTTGGTCCGGGCACATGCAAAAGAACCCTTTATTGTAGAACATTGCCTGCCCCTTTCTGCAATACACACCTACCTGATTGCCAATATTGAAATACAACACCAACCAATATCTTATGCTTTTTAAAGTGTTTTGTTTTGAGTACAAGTTATTCAAGTTATTCAAACAGACAGACATAAGGTATCATGTCCTAGATTGGAATAGAAACTTTATGAACTAAGCTCAACAAGTAATATACTGTAAATAATAAAGACAAAAAAAACAAAAAAGTCAATAAAACTGAGTCTATCAACTGGCATCTTTTCCACAAAAGTGCATTGAATATTTTTGCTCACCAAGATAACGATACGATCGCTCTGGGTGTACTCTGAATGTAGTATAATTATGCAAGTTGTAAAATTATTTACTTACAGTAAAAACCAGGAAATTGGGGGGAAAAAAGAAAATGAATCTTCTCAATTTTCTGTGCCTAAGTCATACAGTGCTTCGCTTGTTTATTTGTATTTGCAAGTTTGCTGATTAAGTTTAATTGCAGCAATAAAACTGAGATGTGTCTAAATATGTTATTTTTTTCTAAATAAAGAATTCCGAATGAAAGAACTGGGGTTTTATTTGTGTTTAATAGGCAAAATTAATTCATTCATTAACTTTTATTGTTTGTTTGCCGCATAGAGCGGCTGTTCAGCTTCTGGTTAGCAGGTTCTTGTAACAGCTCCGGGACGTAACTTCAACTTTGCAAATTCTTTATGTGTTACTTTGCCAGAAAATACAAATATTTATTAAAAAAAGGTTTTGTACATTGCTGAAAAGAAAAAGCTAAAACTGGTCATGGAAAAGATATGATTTTGGAGAACAGGCTGAGGATTTTGGCAAGTCAATAGCTACTAAAAGCGAGAGCCATAAAATGAAGAAAACATCTGTCAAACATTGGAAACAAATCAGGAGAAGCTTTTCTTTATTTGTATTTTATTTTTTTGTGTCACAGACAATCCAGCAGTAAATTTAAAGTGGCCCTTAAAACCTGAATTCTGGAATCACAAGTCTTTTTATTCTACCCTGGGCCAGGATACTGGATTGTGCAGACAGGTTAACTTGCCTGGGTTGGGTTTTCTATGCGTTCGGTAAACATTTCTTAAAGTTTGCAATAACCTCAACCATGGAAATCCTCTGCTAATTTAACAAGTAAGCAGCATAATAATTGGCTGCCCCAGTTCCACCTCCTACAACCAGCAGCCAATAGAAATGATGCCACCATAATACAGTTAAATCCATCTGCACCTAACAGTGCTAATATACATAGCATAGCATGTTACCACTGGCTAATGTTTGTTCAAGGACACACCTCTCCTGACAATCAGCAGCCAATGTGAATGTTGAATTCTTTTCTACACATCAGTTTCTTTTTAGACGAGGGTGCTGACATTGATTGATAGAAGTGGTACTTCTCCTAGAAAGCCACCATTAACAAAGCTAGCAATTGTTCACAATGGTTCATGAACAGCTAAGGATTACTGTGTATCCAAGTTGCATGAACTTGAAACTTTATCCAATTGAAGATACTTTTTCTAGATAACTATTCCAGGGATGAACAATTATTCATGAAAACTGACATGTCTAGCAGCTGTTAGTGTGAAGTAATTCATTTTCAAACATTTTCAAAAAATTTTCATTCTTAAACAAACTCTCTTAAGATGGTTTCTAAAATCTTAGAAACAGCTGTTTATAGTGGAGCTTTGGCATGCTTGCAAAGTTCTGTTAATATAGAAATGAATCTGATTTTGTTGAGAGTAAACTAGAAAAATACAGGCAGGGTCATACTGGGGTCCTGGGGCCCACCAGAGGAAGTGAAAATGAGGGCCCATCAGAAGGCAAAGTTTTCCTGGCACAGTGGCACAAAAGGCAGCAGGGTGCCATATAGAAACAAGTTGCTGTCTTTTTACCCCTATATAGCACAAAAAGAGTACCTTTGGAGACATCTCACTGGCTTCCACCCAAGGTTCCTTTCGTACCATCAGGGAGCCCATGTGATCTTGGGTACAGGGGTGAACAAGGGCTTGTCCATTGTGTATGCTTTAGGTGCAGATGTTCTTTAGATAAGCTAAGCTCCTCCAAATAGCCCCCCAAAATCTAAATGATCTAAATAGCCAATAAGTGATATTTATGTCATTGTGTCATCTCAGTCCAGGAGAAAGATGGTGACCCTAAATGACATCTGGACAATTATGGTGCTGCTTTCTAAACAGGAACGCATTTTCAGAGGGGGGGCACTGTGATCTGTCATACATATTAATACATGCCTTAAAGTGTTACACTGACACACAACTGGGAATGAGACACTTAACAAAATATTTATCTGATGCCACATCCCCTTTAATAGATTTCTTCTGGAAAAGCGATATCCTACAACTAACTCTGAAGTTGGACAAGCAGTAAGACTTTACTGAAAATATGGAAGCCTCTTTTCTACAGAGAAACATTTATTATGACATTCTGTGGAAAATCCATTTGTCACAGCGTGCAAGGTGCTAACCCCATTGTGTTAGAAAATAATTTGATTCTCAGCACTTGATATGGAATCATCTAGTGAAGAGGAGCCTCTATTTAGCTGCCACGTGAAACCCGGTGCAGGAAACAAACACCGCTCCCGCCGACCGCCTACCTTGTTAGTCCGAAATATGGAAATCATACTTTAAAAGAATGCGCTTTGTGTACAAAAGGTGTTAGATTGACTCTGAGCTCAAAAAAAAAAAAAATTAAGGAAATCCGCCTAAAGATACACGGCAAGCGGATGAACCGCAGTCTCCGAAGGAGCGGGAAAATTTTCTATCTTTTGCAAGATAATGAATGTGAATCCTGTATTGAGCACAGGGCATGCTGAGCCACTGTAGGGGGTTCTGTTAGTCTCTAATAGTTCCAATAAAGAGAACTTCAGTCTCTGCCAGTGGATTGCCGGGGTTTTGGAAAAGAATTGTCAGCATTATCTGAGCTTGACTTAATTGGAGGGCTTTCAAAAATTAAAAAAAAAAAAATAAAAGATTCTAAGAGGGAATAAAAGTTTATGAGATGCATTTAAACATATGCAGTAGTTACAAATCTATCACATGTGTGCCACCACTTCTATATGGGAGGGGGTAGCACAGAGAACCATAAAAGTGAGCATTTATTAAAAAGCAATGATACTATAAGGAAAGTGGTGTAAACATAAAGCTAACTCAGGAAAAACTGCTAATTATACAGATAAAATACATATAAGGAAATGAAAGCATACTTTAACATGGGGGAACCCTTAAAATAGCTTACAGGTCTTCATGGAACCCCCTTCTATAATTATTATATCCACAGCTCACAGTATAATAGTGTGGTGGTCAATGGGAGAAAGAATTCCTCTTAGATTGCTGGCCATTGGGAAGAATGTCACCCTTACAGATAGCCAAAATGATCATTGGGGTCACTTACACTGACCTGAGAGGTGCAAACTGCTCATTGCCCAAGGAACCCCCAGCAACCCGCACAAGGTTACAAGGGTTTGATGGTTGAAACATACTGCGCCAAATAATGTGTATTTCCGTCTATCCAGTTTGGAGAATTACACAACTTTGCCACATAGCAAAGACCTGTTTGGCAAGGCATAAGGACCAGATTTGTGGTTAGGTAACACTTTTTGCTCTTATCCTTCCCCATAAAGCGATTGGGACCTGAAAGGAAAAGTAGCACACTGATGAGCTATTCTGAGACTTTTCTACTATGATCATGCACCTTGAAGTACAATGAAAACTGAATGTGCTGCTTTTTTTCTCCCTGTGTGGGCAGTAGGAAGTAAAAAATCTGAATCTATATTGAAATATATAAATCTGTCTTGTCTGGGGTCCACCAAGGCTGCTCATTTTTCATTGTAAGAGCTAATGATGGCCTATTAATACTCCGCTTTATGTTTCGCTAGAAAGTTTCCTGTAAGAATTAGTGTCCTTCTTGACTCATTTTAGGCCTCTTTTTAAACCATGTGAGTTGTATGAATGTGCCAATCCAATGCCAATCCAATGTTCTCAATTTGAATGTGAAGAATATTGAGCTGTTGGGCAACCCTGGCTATGGATATGTGTTTTACATGGATATTAGAAATGGTCAAAAGTTCCCAAGTTCAATTCAAGAAGCGAATGTTCTTTGAAGTTTGACTAAAATTCTCCATCTCCTTCATAGACTTCATTGTAGTTTGACTTGAACATTAGATTCACCCCCCTTTAGGGTTTGTTTGCCCAATGACGAACCCAATGTCGTTCATCATATACTTTATGAACCAACGCGGGCATATCCACCTATCTAGTAAAATGAAAAAGGTCACTATCAACCTGTACTCTGGTAAATGATAAATAAATTCTATTTACATTTTATATTTGTCTAAATGTTCATTGATCACAGCGAACATTCATTGAGTTTAGTTGAACACATTCTGAAGTTGGATGAATGTTCTACAAAGTTCAATCAACATTCTTTCATGTTCAGCAATGTCAAACCCCAATGAAATCAATAGAGAGGTAATTTTCTACAGGGGTTGAATGTTCATAGGATTTTTTCTCTTTTGATCGAACACCTTAAGAACATTCAATACTAAAAAGTCCAAGAACATCTAATCAGATGAAGATGTATCTCCTTTAAAGACTTTGACGTGGCTTGACTCAAACAACATGTTCATTGAACTCTAAAGAACGTTCATCAAATTCTTCATGAACCAACCGGGGCAAGTCTGTCCATCTCTAATCAAATCCAAAGACCATTAGGAGCCTTTATTATTGGTAATTATAAGAACATTCAATAATACATGTATGCTTTTTTTTGTTTTTGAAGGTTAAATAATAAAAAACACCCTTTATATATATTATTAAGGGTGCCAATTTTGTTGTCCTTTGTGTGAATGCTGCAACATTTTGTGCATTGGTTATCTATATAATCCTTTGTACTAATTTAAAAAAAACACAAAAATAAAAATCGAGGGAGAGATTAAAGCGTGCTGTCAATGTTTGCTTTTAAACACCTTCAGCAGTTTTGTAAAGCATCCAGAATAACACAAATAAGAATTTCTTGAGCATATGTCAGCTTATTTTGCATGAATGCATAACTACTTGGTTCATTTCTCTGAATTAACACACCGGCTGATGGACCCAACTCACTAACAGGAACAAGGCAAAGGGTGATATGTCGAGCAAATCTCAAATTCATTGTTCATTGATTGGAGATAAAGTTGTATGTAACCCTTATATGAACTTTTCTTATTTGAACTCTAAACCTTTGAACCTTGTAGGTTCTTACATACCTCTGAATGCATTTTGTTATACTGTAGATACTGATGGAAATCTTGTAAACTGATAACTTAAGTGCTCTCTGCTATTGATGAACTCTTATCAATGAGTATTGTTCCCAGCTATCGCTTTGATTTACAGAACACCCCCTCCCCCTTACTTATGGAAATGCAAGAGGTGCTCTGCAGCCCTAAAGCCGCATACACACGTGCAATTAAAGTCGTTGGAAATTATCTTTCACAATCCTTTCCAATGACAAATGTCTGCATGATACATGAACGAGTGCTGTACATACATGTTCTGCCCTATGAAGAGGGGGGAAGGAGAAAGTGGCACCCGGCTGTGCACTCCCTCTTGGCTTGCATTAGGATCGTTCATCGTCCATTGTCCGTTGATTGGTCAGGACGGTTGTTTGGACGATGGATGAGAGGCAATCTACACACGCCAGATTCTCATCCGATATCGGCCCTGAGCCGATTATCTGGCGAGAACCATTGGACGTGTGTATGTAGCCTAAGGCTGTGGACGGATTCATGCACAACATCAGACGGCCGCTGTACACACGTCAGATTCTCATCTGATAGCCCTGAAGTGATAATCGAATGAAAATCATCTGACATGTGTATGTAGCTTAAAACACCCTATATCCTTAAGGCAACATACTTATCCATAGATACACTTTAGTGAGTGAATATATTTACCCTTAGTTAATATTAAATGCATATTTGCAAAAAAAGGAAAAGTAAAAGTTCCTCAAAAAGGAAAGCAAGTGCAGCCTCCATATCAAAGTATTCAATATATTACATTATAGTTTCTGTGTTTAGAAACATTTTAGGTCAACACAATTCTGATTGGTCTGTATTGTCACAAAAATGATGCAAAAGATGGTGGATCTGCAGTCCATCTTCTGTCTGCACAATAAAACTAAACTGGAGGTATGCAGGTAATCAGAGACCAAATACATATAAGGAACCGTTTTACCTGCAGAAGGATTTTTGTCCATCCAGTTATGAGGTCACAGCTGTGACAATCGGTAAACCCAAGTGGATGGCACAACTTTTGGATGGTACAGGTAGGAATGCAATGGATGGTGAAGGTGTAGCAGAGACAGTCACGTCTCCGCTCATCCAGCTCTATACAATTGTAATGACTTAATAAGTACAACATTTTTTTTTATACAGATGGGATCTTTTGTTTGATAGCAGGCACACAGCTCAGTAAAACAGCTTTCCATTGTTACCTAAACAGCTCTTAACAAGTAACCTTGCAAAAGGAATAAAAGTAAGAACAGCTAGTGATATCAGCAATGCGATGGCTCTGAGCAGAACAAGAACAGTAAGTCTCTGGGGTCAATAACGCAGATCCACACTGATTTTGCACACTTATTGTTTACAAAGCTAATGCTGTATCTGACACCACATATTAAAATATATTTTTTCATATAAGCAAAATGCGGCACTAAGCGCCCTCGCCTGGGGTCAGGCTTTCTATTCAGAGAACAGGACTATGAGTGGGGAAGCAATGCTAGTGTTTATTGCTACTACGAAAATATTGTCTGCTGGAGCAATTGAGAGGACGCGCTCTGTGCTGGAGGCCTTGTTTTACAAATGCAAGTAGATATAACGGGGATTGAAGCATGGATTTTTCCTCTCTCTCTTTTTGTTTCTGTAAATGGAAAGTATGGTTTACTATTGTTATACAATTAATCAGGGCATGCACATAGTTTTACAAGTCTCAGCCCTTGTTTTTTCTAAATTGGGATATAAAGATAATGTGGGACTCTATGCCGCACAATACATACCTGTAGATGTTTTAAACTTGTTTAGGCAGATATTTTCTGTTCTATCATTACTGCCCCACTGTGTAAAACGCCAGCTCCATAAAGACACTGGGCTTAATTTATTAGAACTGGAGAAGATAGATTATCATGGAAGAACCTGGGTGATCCAGCAAACTTGAAAAATATTTCTTAAAAAATAATTTGCTATTAGCTGGCAAATGTTTTCAATGATGAACCAGATCCATTTAGGCCCATGGTGGTAATTTTGGAGCAACTCAACCTGCCTGTGCATATGACCTCAAGCCTAGTGCCTTGGAGATGAATTAGAAAACCAACGAGAGGCAGGTCTTCTCATCCAACATTCGTACCTGAACTTTGTTTTAGCACAGATTCCCACAGTTACAGTCCAAAATCTTGTGATAATGGGAGTAGGTAAAGGCACATACGGATGGTAATATCATATCAATTACCATACAATTCAGAAAGGAATGTCCAACAAGCCCGAAAAAAACCCTTCTATAGAGATTTGTGTGAATCTACCTGCTGAGTAGTTTGAAGACATTTCCTCCAGTTTGGAGTTGAAATAAATATATTGGAGACAAAATGAAAAGTTAATTACTCATCTATAGTGATAACTGATCTCTCTTAGAATATTAGAAGTAGGCAGAGGATATTTACTGCAGTCTAACCCTAAGGAAGTACTTGTGATTAACCTTCCTTGTTTTACTGACCACAATAAAAATAAATGTGTGGTCCACTGGAAAAAAAATGTTATCTCTGTTTTAGATGAGGCACTCAGCTTTCATGGGCTCTTTTTCTCTGAATTTCTTAGATTCTTCAATTCCTCCAATCCAGCCAAGGTTCCTTCATTATAAAGTCCTGGTAGAAATTAGAAGTACCACTCCGCTAAACTAGATTTTATTTCCATTCATCAAGATATTCCAAGGGCTCCATTTATAAAATGGACATCCCTCCAAACATTCCCTCCTGGAAATCTTCTAGGTCCATGTGTTATAATAGCAATAATCATTTCCATGAAGAAAATGTGCGAGGGAATGTCAGATTCCCTCATTTTTTAAATAGAGTCTCTAATGTGTTTAAGATTTTGCAAAGGTCTTCCTTCTTTATTATTTATGATTATTATTATACAGTATTTATATAGCGCCATCATATTACACAGCGCTGTACATAGTCCATAGTCATGTCACTAACTGTCCCTCAAAGGAGCTCACAATCTAATGTCCCTACCATAGTCATATGTGATTATTATAGTCTAAGGTCAATTGTTAGGGAGAAGCCAATTAACCTAACTGCATGTTTTTGGGATGTGGGAGGAAACCGGAGTACCCGGAGGAAACCCACGCAGACACGGGGAGAACCTGCAAACTCCATGCAGATAATGTCCCGGCTGGGGATCGAACCTGGCGCTGCAAAGGCCGGAGTGCTAACCCCTGAGCCACCGTGCTGCCCGCTGAATAAGAACGAAAGAATGGAATGTGGTGTGGATTAAAAAAACCAAGGACAGGTACTTACCATTACACACATAATATTACCATCAGAGCCTTATTTTTGCTTAAATTCAGAAGCAATATAAGATGGGATTATCATTAAATACCCATATTTTCAGCAGTTTAGACCGTGGGGTTTATATTCTGTACTTTGTCCTCATTCTTTCTTAAGGACAATTTACAAGAGTCCTGGAACAAACAGATTTGCTGGATATCTCTAGAAGGAGATCCATGATTACATAAAACTTATCTGGCCATCCTCACCAACAATACATAGAGTCGGAGGCATTGTCTATTATTATTATTATTATTATTATTATTAATAATAATAATAATATTAAATAGGATTTATATAGCGCCAACATATTATGCAGCACTGTACATTAAATAGGCTAATGACAATAATAATATCCTTTGTTAAGAAGATTAAACATATAATGTCAAATTTGCAAGGTATATATTTATATTTGGCATCATCTGTCCCAGAAAAAGGATTAAAGGGCTTGGATAAGGCCATAATTAATTGTATTGCTTTGAAATTGCAGGGATTTGGGATCCAGGCCCGGAGTGTCCTAGATGGAATAGGTGGGCCAGGCACCCAATCCTTTTGCAGACCAAAAATTTAGCATAGCTAGGAAGCACCCTGCCTCTGATATCTGGTACCTGCCTTTGGAGACGGGGGAGTTGCAGCCTGAGGTCAGGTGGGTAAGGCTGTGTGCATGGGAGATGGGAGTACATCTCCAAAATTTGGATCTGATAGACCAGAGCCAGGAGACACATTTGTGATTTTGCATCTAATGCTGTGATCACTGATCAATTGTAAGGGAGAGTCCTGGATTTTGCTGTTTTGAAATTGTTTTTTGCATTTAAAAGCCCTGAAATTGAATTTGCATTTCAATTGATTACAAAGAATCTATCCAACTGTCAATCGATTGCAGCACATTGTAGTAATATTAATTAATTTTTAATCAATAGTCAACACTCATATTAAACAAGTAGATCAAATTCAAAATCAAAATTAAAGTTGATTTGAAGGGCTAGCCTTCAGGGGATAGAAGGGTTTGATATTCTGACAATGCTTTCACTGATGACAAATAGTTCATCCCTCCTCTCCCCCCACATTTATTCTATAGGAGTCACAAGGCGAAAAGTGAAGAAAAATCTCTCCCAGTTGACTGGCAGAAATAAAAGCCAGAAGAGTGGCATTGCTGGTTTACATCAATGTGTTTAATCTACATTTTGCAAAAAGTTGGAAAGGCAGGTCCTCTAAGTGCTGCCCATAACCACTCTCTGTCTGCCAAAGGACTGGGATCTGCAGCAGAATGTGATTTCGCAGCCCATCACATTCCCTTACTGTCTATTGATAAAACATTCATCACAAGTTCAAATTCTTCCAGACACTAAATCAGACTTAATAGCTTCCTCTGCAGTCACACAATAAGCATAAAACAAGAATCAGCGCGGTCTGCGGAGCTGGTGTCACTTCAATATGTGACATCCATATTCATCTTAAATCACATACCGGGAACCAAAATGTGACCTCGCTTCGTACACACCTAGGGAGGAACATTTTGTGCTCCAATAACTAAGATGAAGAATTCCTGGCTGGGCACAAAAAGCCATCAGCTCCCTATCAGTTAAAATTGCTGAAGCCATGACATGATCCCCGATTTTTGCTGCTTTCATTTGGAACAATGCTCCATATGTAGCAAACATGGGAGATTGAAAATAGGATACAACAATGGCATCTTTTTGGAGCAAGAAATGATCAGCTGAGCAGAGGTTAATTTTCACATATGTTTAATTAGTCAGCAAGGTCTGCAACATTTGAGGATCCTTAAACTACTCATTGGGCAGCCACTGTTCACTGTGCACATCCATCTTTCCATCCCTATTACTGTTCATTTACACGGGCTCTTGCCAATAAAAAGAAGAATGAGCATTTCTATGGTTAGTGGTCATTAGAAAGCTGGGCCACCAATGGGTCACCAGCCATTGAAAGCGATCTTATGGTGGTTTTGAACATAAGTAATGAACATTAGGGCAATGGCTGCCCATGGTTGCATTCTTTAGATTCATTTTTTTTTTAAAACATGGTGGCCCAACATCACATGCAGGGCAATCTTTAATTACATACAGCCTGTCTAGGAATGCCCAAGTCTCCGAGCTGACATCCACTTATTGGGGGATTTTGATATTTTCAAAGTTCTCCAAAGAGCCATCACACCGCTTGCATTACAACTGAGGACTTTTAGAGGAGCATTGAGGCAAGGTACTGTGTTATTTCCAGGAAGCTTTGCAACTAACCCCATGGTCCTCCCATCAATTATATCACAGGGTATAAATGAAAGTGGAAGGAACCAAGAAAAGGAAAAATATAGGCAAAATCAGCTTTGACATACCGGCTTTTTTCTTAACGTTCACTTGGTTTTCCTGTTGGTGAAACACTTTCCGTTCTAAAGTGACATTGAATACTCACTGTACTTAGTCTATGGAGCAATACTAACTGATAACAGTCGACAGGAGTATATTAATGACTCACATGATTTTTAATCTGTTCAATAGGTGAAAACATTTTTTCAAAAGTACATTTATTAGAATTTTTAACAGAGCAAAGGAAATCAAATATAAAAATGTACATGGGTATGGTTTGTAGAGATTCACTTTTGTTAATTTTGCTGTTGATCATTGTCACTGAGACAGAGTGAAGGAAAATCCAAAATGTTCAGTTTTCATCAAAGCAGGAACAGCGAGTAAGGACAGGTTCAGACCTGCCTCGGGATCAAGTGATCCTGTGTGAGAGATCATACAAACTCCATGCATATAGCACAAGCACACAACCTGCTCAGCCATCATATTTGTTTATTATGTTTCGTAGCACTGGATCTTAACTTAATCCCATTACTTCTATCATAGAATCTTCCCGGTCTGAGAATATTATTTTCTACAAATCCAGCAATATGAAAAGCTAACGGATTCGGTGCCATAAATCAAGTACTATGATTTTTTTTTTTTTTTTTTTGCCACTGTAAGTCAATATTTAGGCTCAATTATCTCAGCAGATTCGGAGTGCTCATCTGCATGCGGACACGTTTGATACAATAGCGGAACAAAGGCGCTGATGTTAATTTGTTGTATTAATTTGGAGGGTATACAGAGTGTCAGTGCTCTCACATCTGCTGCTCTTGTCAATTACACTGACAGCACAGCCAGGCGCCTTCTCTGCCTTTTTAGCAGTGCTGTGTTGTATTCGGTTTTCCTGATTATTTGGAAAACTTTACATCAGTGACTTCTTAAAGGGGAATGCCAAACAGGTGCTAACGCTTCCAATAACATTGGTGACTTTAGAGGATAACTGTACTCTAAAAGCTCATTAAACCGATCCAACCACCCCAATAAAATATGCTAATGAAAATTCTTATTAATAACCATAAAACCTAGTAAACCTACTATAGTTAAAGAGGACCTGTCCCCAACTGAAGGTAAAAGCAAAAATAAATATAATAAATGCTTACTTGCAGAGTTTTCCCTTCCCATATTTTTTTTCCTCTTATAATGTGTGTTAGAATTTTTGACTAATCCATTACGAGTCCATTTTCCAGCACAACCCCCTCCTTCCTTGAATGTCATATTCCATTGCTCTTTGAGGAGTGTCCAATTACTCTCTGTGCTGACCCCACTGGGCAAGGGAAGGGGAATATAATAGATGTCTATGGGATCAAAAGGACTGCCGTGGGGAGAAGATACTTGTAGCATCTCCACCAAGGGAGCAATTCACTGGCATAAAGAAGTGGTAAGTCCACCACAGCCTCATGGCCAGTCTAAACATAGCCTTAGGTTTTTGGGTATCTCCAGAAGAGAGGCTTTTACAGAAAATATGTTAAATTATTAAGTTACTGCGGTACAGAGGTGATTATCTGGAGCTACCAGAAAGCCCTGGTCTGCTGGGGCTGCTGACACAACATGCAAAATGGCGGCAGCTAGCAGAGGTTTTAAGCCAGGCATAGACCTACCTTGGGATTGAGCGATCCTAAAGAACCGGCATCTGCACATTTGACAGCTGACCATAGTAAACAATTGTGTACTATTAATTAATTGCCCCCCAAATTTATTCTCCATGGGAATGCCATGGGGAGAAGCTACTTATAGCATGGCATGGGGAAATAGTAACCACAACCTCAAGGCCAGTCTAACCATAGCCTTAGAGTTTTGGGGTTATCTACAGAAGAGAGGCTCACAGGCAAATAGGATACAGAAAATATGTTAAATACTCATATCATCCCAGTGTTTCTCAATCAGGGTTCCTCCAGAGCAGGGGTGCCCAACAGGCAGATCGCAATCTACCGGTAGATAGCAAAGGCAACGTGAGTAGATCACGGAACCCTGCCTTCCAAAATAAACTCTACCGTGCACAGAAGTTATTAAGCCCAACTTTTTATTGTTGGTAGATCATTTTGACTTGAAAAGTGTGGGCACCCCCACTCCAGAGGTTGCTAGGGGTTCCTTGAACAATAAGTAATATGTGACTCTCAGTTCAGTTTACTAGATCCCAATGATATTTTCACTTATCTGTAAAGGTGGTAGCCTTCCCAATGGCCAGCAGCGTAATGCTTGCAAGTTGACTATCACTCTACAAGTAATTCTTCCAATTGACTATCACTCTACAATACTGTGAGCTCTGGATATAGTTTATATATCCATCATTTATATTATTTTAGATTATAAAAGGGGTTCCCTGAGATCTGAATAATATTTCAAGGGGTCACCTATGTAAAAAGGTTGAGAAACACTGTATTATCATATAAGTATTTTTTTGTTGATATATTCTTGTGACAGGGTCTCTTTATGGTTCAAATGGCTAGTCATTTCCAATTAAATTTAGGCTATAACTCAAAAAAGTTATTTAAAAAAACAGGTTCACTTTAAACAAAGATATTTTTCAGTTCCTGTATTTCTGTTTCATCTCTGATAAAATTATCAGCCAACAATGTTTTCACATTGTGTAAAGTTGTCACAACCGCAAGGACAAAGTCTTGGCATCCGCTATGGGAAACTTTTTCTTTCTCTCCTTTTGACAACTGCTGTGAACACAGAAAGTCGTGGACTTTGGCTCCTGACTTCTAAAATAACATTAGCTTCCTGAATTCAATGCACAAGGTTTCGTCTGCGCTGCCAGTAATTCTTCAGTATCCAAGGACTTCTCACACTGCCAAAAACACTAAAAAAACTCCAGAAAACTCTGTCACACATCTGTGACCGCCGATAGAGTTCCTTCATGTAAACTCAATTAACAAACACAATACAAATATGCAAACACATTCCGAGCGACAATATGTTTCAGATCTTTCAAACAAAGTCAATCTTGACTAGAGATGTTCAGCTGTCTCCCTATTATTTATCACTTGCTTGTTCCGCTCCTGGAAGAAACATGTAAAATGATTTTAAACAAGTATCACTGGAGCCATTGCTTTTTAAAGAGCAACTAAATGTACTGAACTGATCATGGAAATCTATGCATAAGTCTGCTCAATGCACCATGGGCTATATGGCCAAAAACTGGTGGACCCCTGACTATCACACCTATATGAGCATGTTGGGTGTCCCATTACCAAACCATGAGCATTCAAATTTAGCTATTTCAGCTCCTTTAATACTGGGAAGGCTTCATGAATGATTTTGGAGTGTATCTGTGGTTGGCTGTGTCCATTTTTTAAGCTCAGGCACGTGGGATGTCCAACAAGCTCATATAAGTGTGATGGCCAGGTACGAACGTTGGATGAGAAAACCTGGCTTGCAATTGCTGTTTCAGTTCATTAAAAAGGTGTTCAGTAGGGTTTAAGTCAGGATCTGTGCAGGACACTCAAGTTCTTCCACACCAAACTGGTGACACTATGGTCCTGATTTATTAAAGCTCTCCAAGGTTTTCATCAGTAAAACTGGGCGATCCAACTTTATGAAGCAAACTATGTACAGAGAGACAACCATACTGGTACAGAAAAGGGTCTTCACCAAATTGTGACCACAAGGTCATGAATGCACAATTGTCCAAAAAACTGACAGTGGTCAGTAGAACTTAGAACTTGAGCAGAACTTAGATATAAATAGATTTGTATAGAGATAATACATCTACTAAGGTTTTAAAAATAATTTCCTTGCACCATAGAACTTCCACTGTTCTTCTGCAGCTTCACCATTGATCTTTTTTCACCTTTCTCTCTTTAACCAATGACAGACCAAAAAGGTGTTCCGAAACTGACCAAGGAGCAATGGGGTGTAAAATTGACACTGGTACAAAGATGATTATTTAGTAGCTACCAGAAATATGGTGGGAATTCTACCGTAAAAAGAGAAGAATCTAAGTATTTTCAAGTAAAGCAAAATAATCTGGACATTCCTTTCACTATCTGGAAATTGGATCTATAGATATAAATATGTTCTTAAAAAATGATGGATTTCTGTTTTAACCATTCCCTTTACTATTCAAAATAAAATAAAAATTCTAAGCCTTCAGTAAATGTTATTCTACAGGAGAAACACCTTAACCTGTAGGAACGTCCACATGTCTTTGGCTATATAGAGTACCTACTACCTGGATTATTGGAGTACCGAACATTATAAATAAATGGTTATACATGTAAAATGAATTCAGCTGCATTTCATCTGAATCAAGGAGAGTGTTGTTACATTGTAAATTTCTTTTGTTTTCAGAAGGCAACGCTGTTCTTTAAATATTTCTTTGTGAGCGAAGTTCATTAGTTTAAAATTGGCTTCGAAAGGCTCTCGGGCAAAAACCTGCAAACACCGTGCCTTAATAATCAAGGACACCATATATTGCAGTTGAAAACTTGCTTTCACCTTGACGGGGAGCTGGAAGGAGCCGCGCACATAGTAGAAACGTCTACATAATTATTTATGACTCCAGAGAATTTTGGATAAATTATATGTTGCAAATTGCTTTTTTAAAGACAAAAACAGGCCTCTAGTCGGTTTTATTGGCTAAATGTCCTCCCTGTTTATATGAAAAGAGACAAAGATTAAATAATGTGCTTAAATTGTACTATAGAAATGCCAAAAAAAAAAAACGGAGCAGCTCTTGGAAAGAGAACAGCACCAACTTCGAGCAAACCGTCATGGAGTTTGTTCAAGTTCACAGTCTGGTTGACTTCCAGATCTCCCTTTTATCCATAAAAGTTTGCAGGAAGAGAGTTTTCATGACTTTGCAGGTAAATTATCAGGGCAGGATTCTTCATCTCAAGGAGAATAAATGAAAACAAGCAAGTCTCTCAGGATTTTATTTCTGAATTAAGAAAAGACACTACAGATTTTCTCCATGAATCCCCTTGCAGCCTGCCATTATGGTGCTTTTCTTCCGTTGTTTGTTCTACTTTCAAATAACTTCAAAATAAACTCAGAAAAGTGGCAGGCGCAAAGGTACTCGGAACGATTTCAATATGAGGGAACAAAAAAAAAAAACTAAAACCTTTCCTGCCCCAAGAGGGTCCTTGCCTTTAAGTTTTGTTTGCTTGCTACATAAATTACATTGAGAGAGAAATGTAGGACAACACAGTTAACGGGAAAACAAAAACATTGATTTTGAGTCATCTCAATGTTATACTTTCCAATGCCACCACCAT
The DNA here is from genome assembly GCF_032062135.1 of Pyxicephalus adspersus. Classification (NCBI taxonomy): domain Eukaryota; kingdom Metazoa; phylum Chordata; class Amphibia; order Anura; family Pyxicephalidae; genus Pyxicephalus; species Pyxicephalus adspersus. Next base: position 3,318,380 of record NC_092871.1, on the reverse strand, counting down.
TTTGTTTTGCACTCAGTCACTATGAATGACTTTGCTTCACGTTGACTTATCTCTAAGCATGATATATAGAACCCCACCAGTCATATATATGGACAAAGACAGATCATCAATACTTTATATCAAACCTTTATAATCTTGTTGGGCATTAATATGAAGTTGGCCCTACATTGCAGTTTTAATGGCCTCCACTTATTTGGTAAGGCTTTCTACAAAAGAGATTTGTGCCCATTTAGCCAAAAGAGTATTTGTAAGGTCAGATGGTATTTGAAAAGTAGATATAACAATAATAAATAATACCAAAGGTGTTTACCAGGCTTCTGGTCTGGGCTTCGTTTAGGCCAATGAAGATGAAGAGGATTTGGGAAAAATAATAGCAAATTGGTCATTTTAAGTGAATAGCAAACCTAATGTCACCTAGTTGGGGTTTACATCTACGTTAATAAGAAATTAATAAGGAAATTCAATCATGCACTCTTGCTATACATTTATAGATTTTGATGTTTTTGGGTATGTATAAGGGTAACATTCTTCCCATTAGCCATGAATGTGGATATAGTAAATATAGAAGGGGTTCCCTTAGACCTTAAAGTTATTTCAAGGGTTCCTTTGTGTTACAAAAATTGAGAGGCTGTTAGTAATCCAATAAGAATTAGTATTTTCCATGCAATAAACGTGTCTATCCATAAAATAATGGACTTTTATTTATTTTTTGCATCTTTTTGTCTGCACACATCATTATTGTAGACCAACTTCCTAATGGTGCCAACAGTGGCCCATACCTAAAAAATGAGTGTTAGTGCAGCTTCTTTTAGCCTCAACTACAGCGGTTCATGCCTGTGCAATGTGTGTCTGTACAACACCTTCCAGCTTCAATCAATGCAGCATTAGCAGCGCGAGGATACAGAACCCGAGCTGGTAGACATCCATCATTTCAAGAAGTGAACCTTCATAACAGCACCACCAGGAACTATGTTAAACAAATTTGCAGGTTTAAAAGATCAAAAACATTTCAGAACAATTTAGCAATTTTTTATGTTATTTACATATACTATATAGCTTTACCCCAAAAAAACAACAAAAAGACTTAAATATCACTGAAGACGTAGGCTAAAACCAAACAGCACGAGCCTATTTGTATCATTACAAACATTTATATTGGCACAACTTGTATGTATGACATTTTATAATGACAAAAGACCCAAATTTTGCAACATCTGCTAGATAATCGGAATACAGGAAGATTTTGAAGTTTGAGCTGAGTCTTGGGTACTGTATGTATTGGGAACAGTAAATGGCTCTAGGAACAAGGAATGCTGTCATCTCATCTACACGGCATGCCATATCGGGGACAATGAACTGAAAATGGACATTAGGCATAATTTAAGACGACACGTCCTTAGGGCATAGAGTCATTAGCATGTGATAAAGCAGAAACTTTCAGTTAATTAATTTCTGTTTTTACCAGAAAACTCCCACTCTTTCCATTATTCGCACTGTAATCGGGGGATCTTTTCTTTTCTTTTTCATTATTCCTGACATAACACATAAAAAACTAGCCTACGCATTGTTACTCTTCACCGACAAGGTTGAGGTAAAGGTCACTATTTTCGGGCCCATTTAATATTGATATGCATCATACTGAATAGACATGAACTAGTCATTGGCAGTTAAAGAGAACTTAAGGTTGCGTAAAAATAGTCTAACTGCATTAAAAAATGATAAAGATGTAAAAGTAAGTCAACACCAATGCACAGAAAGGCAATCCTGAATTATTAGGATCAATAAATACTTTGCTGATACCAGGGCATCCAAGAACATAGCCAAGGGCAATATAACTACAGGTTCATGCATGCAGATTGCATCGGATAGCGCAGTACAACACAGGTAATGAATAAAATAAAGATACATTGCACTTTCAAAGTATAGAATAGGACAGAGATAATAAACTTGCCCAGTCTGTGATGAAGTGATGGGTGCCTTAAAACAAGTGAATGGAGTTATTGCCAAGGGTTGCTTGAATTTTTCTTTATTGAAGTGGGACTAAAACCACATTACTCACCCATCCCTATTCCCTCACAGGCCAGGCCAGGATGACGTAACTCATGGGTAGGCATGTGAGAATTCTTTTATTCTCACCATGGGCAGGGGTGGCCAGAAATCCTCAGCTTTTTGCCCAACGCCCAGAACGATCAGGCAGGTAGGAGGAGGGTCATCACCTGTCTCTTTCTGCAATATTGACCAGCCTGATCATGGATTCCTAAAAATGGAACTTCAGTTCCACTTTCAGGTGGAGGTCTGTTCGGCTGAACCAAGGCAAAAATTCTGAATTCAGAATATAAATCTGAAATGTTTTTGTTGCCATTAGCTTGGCTGGCAAAGAAAAACATCAGTCTAGAGGTCTTTCTTGGAAATGTATGCTTCTCTGCACTTTATGGGAGTCTTCATTGGCTTCCATATAACCTTAGATTCAAATTCCAGCTCCTGTGCTTTGCCTTCAAATCCCTCCACAGCTCTTGTCCCACTTACCTTTTTGACCTGGTTAAAAAAATACCCCCCTAGTCACTCTCTCGGCTCCTCCAATGCCCTACTAATGACTTCCTCACTCATAATTTCATCACATGCACGGCTCCAAGACATTTCTAAAGTTGCCCCAATTATACGGAATGGTCTTCCTCGTCCTATTTGGCTTGCTTCTACTTTCTGCTCATTTAAAAAGCACTCAAAACCCATTTTCCAAACTCTCCTACCCATCTTCTTCTTTCTTTTGAAACGGTCACTACTTCCCCCCACTACATATCTCCTCCCTCTTACTGTGTGTTTATTCCCCACCTCCTAGATTGTAAGCTCTTTGGGGCAGGGTCCTCTCCTCCTCCTGTGTCACTGTCTGTCATTTACAACCCCTATTTAATGTACAGCGCTGCGTAATATGTTGGCGTTAAATAAATCCTGTTTATTAATAATTAAAATATTAATAATAATGCACTCAGTGACTCGATGTGGCAATGGGAGCTCCTCTATTGTGTGTCCTTACTTGTTCATGGTCAAGCTACAACCCCCATCTGAAATAAATGTATATATCATTGTTATTCAGGTGCTTTAGAACTAAACTGAAATTTGGATAACCAGGCCAAACACAAATCCAAGCACCAACACCTTGTCTTCACTTCTGAAGTCTTGCTCCCCACTGGACAAGCTGAACTTCCATTGGAGGAATTAGCTTGCCATTTTCATTCCATTGGCATAGCTGTAAATGGATGTTTTACACCTGGGAGATTTAACCTAACCCGAGATGGGATCTGCTATATTTGATATGCTCTGAGCACATTTGTACTATGTTAATGCAATATTTTATTCTCATTAAAGTGTTTTATTGCTGTATCTGTGTTGTGCTTTGTTTTACTCTGCACAGTCCTGCATTCTTACCGTTATTCAGCAATTCATTATTTATTAACAAATGTTGCCTTTAAAAACTTTATATATTTATCTATTTTGTATTTATGATGTTGCCTGCAATATCTTGTGGCTGCCAATATCTCCAAAAAGCCGGACATTGAGATGTGATGCCATTCTTTCACAAGATAAATAGGGATAAGGAGTTTGGAGGGCCAACAAGGCTGATGTCTAATTTTCATCTCTCCTTTAAACTGAGTTAGTTGAAACAAAGCAGGATGAATGATGTGCCTAAGGGCACTAGCAATTGACGATATAGGCTATGTGTTTAACAATTTAGAGATATCTGACATGTTTATTCAAGAGGTCAACAATCAGCGAGGAGGGTCAGTTCTGTGTTCAAAAGAATGTTCTGTGCTATGATATTTTTTTATATATTTGGAAACTTCATAGATGAGTCAACACATTTTGGAGATCTATGATCACTTCATCAGAGCTGTGAATAGAAAGTAACTTAAGCTTAAGCAAAAAAGGTAACAGTATAAACGAGCAAAATGAAAACTGGCTATGGAGGTTAAATATGAGACTAAAAACTGAACAAGACAGCCCAAGAGGTTATCAGCGTAGCTAGAGATGCTTAGCAAGGCAAGAACAAACACGAAACAGGTGACGGCACAGTGCAGCTAATCACCAGGCATTCGCACTGGTTCATAGAAAAAAGAAAATAAGTCACCAGTCCTATTTACTTGGAAGTACAGAGTATTTTCTGTGCTCTTAGTGGGTGACCAGACTGGTAGGGGAGCAATGAAAAAGTCATAATTTGGCACTTGGAAGTTTGAAATGAACCTGAGGAGCTGCTCTGCAAGGGTTTGCTATATAAATATGGCCGATCCGGTAAACATAAAGTAACAGAGAAGCCAAAATACCTAATCTAGAGAAGATATTATTCATTTTCCTTCAATTACCGCTAACACAAGCTTAATCCTAGGTATTTGGTCACGTCATTCCTGCTGAGGGGGAGTACCAGGGTTTAAACAATCGACATAAGCATATGGATTGTATTGGTGAATGTGGGAGAAGCATTGAAAGCTTGAAGTCAATACTGACAAGCAGAGGTTTTGTACTGCTGAATAAGCCTGTTTGGTAATGCAAAATAAATACCTAAAATAGAAATAAAGATTGTTATTTTATATAACATTACTATTTTATCTTAAACCTTTTTTTTATTTTGCATGTATATGCTTTGAATTCTATATATTTCCCTATTTGCCTTGTAGCCCCATAAAGATGTGATTGTGTCGGGAACTTGGGTGTTCTGCAAAAAGCCCTGTGCTTAACTCTACTAAACACTTTGTGGTGAATCAGAATGATGATTGTGAGTTGGGTCTTCTCATTCATTATCAATACCTGATGACCTTTTGCCTGGTTAGGCACCAACTCCAACAGCTTTGTTCCAAGGAAAGAGAAAAAGTGGTCCATATCAATGCCCTTAGTTTCCGAAATGGATGTTCAACAACTTCATATAGGTGTGGTGGTCAGCTATCCATTAACTTTTTGTAAATACAACGGAACCCGTCACTTAAAACAACAATACACAACAATAGGAATTTTTACATATAATTGGATGCTTTTGGATATTTATTAATAAAACAATAAAAATCTGTTGCTTTTAAAACAATCTAAAGAAGAAACTGGTGATACCTGGAGCCGACTTCATATATTAGAGGGAGCCCCGTCCTTTCTTTGGTCAGCACCCCTCTTTAGGACTGTACTCTACTCTACCGGCTGTCGAGTGAATGTCACATTTGCATTTTAAAATACCCTGTGCTGTTTTTAGTATTGTTTTAATTGAAGTCATTAATTCAGCTACTATATTGGGAAAGTAAACCAGAAAGCTTTGAAGGCTTCTAACTAAAGGAGAGAGGAGGAGGGATATATTCTAAATGGAGTTATTACTAGCAACTGAGCTAAAAATATAATACCTGAAAAAATCAACAAGAAATTTTTTTTTATTTAGCAGTTCACCAATTAAAACTATACATGCAGGAGCCTGGACATAGAGATTTGCCGACCTGCATATTCTGGAACTCTTCTAAAAATTCCTTGAAAGAATTGTGGAAATCCATGAAAGTATTCACTCCCCTTCCAACATCCAATGGTGTAAAATTGACCATATGGTCAATTTCCCTGAATGGCATCCATCTAAATGTTACATACCTTTGTATTTTTCTTCCTTTTAATGTGTGTGGTTCTAAGTTCTCCATGTGTGTTCCAACTGACTTTATAATAAACGTCAGTATGCATTAAAACATGCATCATGATGTACATTATGATGCATCAGTGTATACCATTATGGACGTCTTAACGCATGCATCAGTTATGATGGACTTACAAATATGATAACTCTTCCATGAATGATCCTCCAGTGTGCTGTAATAGCATATTGGATAAAACCAAGACATGCATTGACCATTTTTATCACAAATTAAGGGATCAGCTATTAGCCTTAATATACAGTATATATAAATAACCTCCTCACATGTACAGTTCCAAGACTACTTCTTCTCTACATCTACCCCCACTCCCTGAAACGATCTCTCTTGTCCTATTCGGCTTGCTCTTACTTTCCCCACATTTAAAAGAATCCTTAAAACCCATCTTTTTAAAACGTGCCCCTCTTTTTCTGTCTCTTAAACCCTCACAAATCATACACCATTCCATACCCCCCTTCTATTGTGTACTACTTCCCCAACCTCTTAGATTGTAAGCTCTTCTGGTCAGGGTCCCGTCCTCCTCCTGTGCCTCTGTCTGTATCTGTCTGTCATTTGCTGCCCCTATTTAATGTACAGTGCTGCGTAATGTGTTGGCACTATATAAATACTGTTTATTATTAATAATATTAACAATAACAATAATATAATTTGCCCACTAGCCGTTTTTGCACATTTTGAATACCCGTGGGGCAGAATTTGTTAATCTTGCTTATCCCTAGTGTTGTGTGGTTTTACTGCAGATTAGGCAGGTTGTCTCCTTATTACATGAAGTAGAAAAAATTGGATCTATTGGTAGGATTACCAGGTAATACACAATGTGACATGGTGACTGAATCTGGAAAGCTGCATGACCCTTTTTTTCCCAGCGTAATATTTAGGCACAGCTGCACTAAATATTCAAATAAAAAATTTAAAAGAAATGACTGATAATACTGGCCACCCTTTTTCAAGTCCCCATAATAAAAAAAAAAAAAACCACCGAGCACGGTGCTGACAGTTGTTTGGAAGAAGAGCTGCCACGGGCGCACAATGACTTTTACATTCTCGCCTAACGACTCTTTCTGCTACCTGAGCCTTTTGCTGGATAGAAGGCGCTTTGTAAATTGACCTGGGGCTAGAGCACAGAAATAAGGCTTGTGCTCCTCCGAGACTCCGGCGCTCGGCAGTTCCTGCCATCCTTAGTTTAGCACTTTGGTGAACATACTCTTTTACAAGTCTGGCCATTTGCTCATAGCCTGAGGGTAACTTCAATTCAGGCTTTAGTATAAAAACAGAAGGCCGTCTTCAGAGCATTCGCTTCCACTCCTGGGGACGCGCCGTGCCAACTTTAACTAAGACACGCGTAACCTTTCAAGATTTGGTAGAAACCAAACTCCTTGAAGGATTTTGCCTCTTTTTTTTTTAAAGTTTAAACTTTACAAAAAGAACGGTGGTTAAATTATAAAAGGCTTCTTCTAATGGGCTGTGATATTTATGTACAGACGCGTACGAGTATGCATGACTTCAGTATTCTGCAACTCACATTATGGTGATGTCAGAGACACTAAATAGCTGTTTAGATGTAAACCTAAAATGAATGACATTTAGTTGGTTAAACCCCTATTCATTATAAGCAACTAACCTTTTTTAATACTTTTTTGTTTACCTTCAGTTGCACCACAATGATTTTGGGCTCTAGTAGCCGCATTGCAGCTACCTCCAGTCCACATGCATTTCAGTGAAGGTTGCAAGGCAACTCAAAGTGGTGGTTTCCATTTGGTGACTATGGTCATTATTCTTAAAGCCTACTGGAATGTATAACATAATGGGCCTGATTTATCAAAGCACTCCAGGAAGACAAGATAGACTATCATGGGGGAATCTGAGTGATTCAAGAAACCTGGATTAGATTTATTAAACCCATTTGATATTTGGCAAATGTTTTCAATTCTGGATTAGATCTATTCAAGGTTTGCTAGATCACTCAGGTTCTCCCAATCTTCTCCAGTCTTGGAGAACATTAATAAATACTCATCAATATCTCAGAAGGCTTCAGTAGAGTCTACCCTCACACAACCAAACTCATTCATATGCACTGGGGCATCAGTGAATGCAGCTTCCAAACCCAAAATGGGACAGAATCTGCATTAACAGAGCAGCAGCTGACAAGAGGATGTTCTGGGCTTGTAGCCATGTGGATAAGGAACCAAGAGGGTATTTAGTTATGCATTTTTATTGAGGGAGTGGATTTTTAGGTCCTATGTTGGCGGGATTTGGACTTTGTGCTGATGGTATCAGCTGGGCAGTATAAGACTCTCCTGCATTTATTCACCATTAACCACCTGCTGACTTGCACTTGACCTGCTTGTGTTGTCCACTCCATAGGTCCAATAGCCAACAAAGCCCCTAAATTCCAAAAGTTTACAGATCTAAATTATCATATAGTTACATTGTAGGAGCCTATGAGCACAAAAAATGTGGTGTTTTCAAGTGTACTAAACCCAAAATTGTGACATATTGCAGCTTATCAGTTCTTCGATATCGTGGATGCATTATTTGTTTTCAGCTTTTTTCATTTTCATTTTAGCTGCTGATTCTGCAATCAATTTTTGTCCCTGGGTGACAACACTACAAAGCTTACTCTTCCCCCTGCTTTAAAAAATTTGATCCATAATTTTAGTTATTGGTAGAGTTATAATAAATCTATATCATAAGGATTTGCAGCAGTTTTTTAAGCAGCTGCTTTTGTTACAATTCTAACATGTTACCTATATTTTCAGCTTAGAATAGTATTGACTAGCAATTGTTTGCCGTACACTTTACCCAGCCACCAGGTAGGCCCAGAATTGTGCGCCAGACAAATCGTCGGAGCCCCTGCAACAAGGCAGATACTAAATGGGATTTCTGTGCACAAACGCAAACCTCTGTATCATGCGGGCGTAGCGGTGTCATCATCGGCGCTGGATAAAAAATTGAAAGCTGCTGCAGAGACTGGGATATCATTCTTCTGCTCCCGACACTGTATAAGCGCATTCCTTTGCATACACTTATCAGATCCCCCTTCAGCACGCAGCTCGATTCCTTTTCTCTGTCAGCGCTAAACTATGATTCAGCGTCAAAAAAAGTCTGCTTTATTGCTAAAATTTATCATAATAGAAGAGGATTAGAGCTCCGCCAGTACAATGATGTTGTCAGCGGTGCGTTTTTGGCACAGCAGGAGGAGACGGAGGCAGCCGAGGGGAAAAAAAATGGGTCGTCAGCCTGCAACAAACAGCAAAAGAATACTAAGTGTTATCATTGTGGAGAGTCTGGATTGTTTACCACTAAACTACCACGTAGCATTCACAGACACTATACTGAGTGCAGGCCTGGAACAGACCAATCATAATAGTTTTGTGTTTGGTAGATGCCAAAAAGTTTAACTACCTGACAGATTTCTATATCTATTTGTGGATAAGGGGGTATTGAACAGATCTCTGCTGAGTTACAGGATCTGCAAACTTGTTGTGCCCATTATAGGGGATGAGTGAGTTTTTAAAACTTGATCTCGCAGCAAATTCGGCCATTCTCCCTTACCAAAACTGTAAGCGAGAATGGCCGGTGTAAGTCTCTCCATTCAAAACCTCTAGTGCTCCCTGATTGGCTTTCCTCAGCCAATCAGGGAGGACTAGAGGTTTTGAATTGGGGGATAAGTGTCCCCATTTAACCTCTGATGCTGGGGATCCCATTTGTCCCCATTTACCCTCAGATGCCGGGGATCGCAAACAGGATTCCCAGGGCTGCAAGAATGATTGCAGCTCTGAGAATCCACTGTGATCCCGGGGCACTAGGTAATAATTAATCTTTAGTGCCGGGGGACGCAGTGGAACTGCAGAACTCTCAATGGAGAGTTCTTCGTTAAGAGTACTTCCAACAGGATTCCCAGGGCTGCAAGAATGATTGCAGCTCAGAGAATCCACTGCGATCCCGGGGCACTGGAGGTTAATTAACCTCTAGTGCCCGGGTATCTTCTCAATGAATGCGGCCGTGGCAGAACAGTGTGCGATCCCCGGCACTACAGGTTAATTAACCTCCAGTGGCCCATGGATCGCAAATAGGAGGATTCCCAGGGAATCTTGTGAATCCTCCTGTTATAATTGCCTCGATCTTCCTAATGTTTAGAGAAATTGCTTCACCGAAATTTAGCAGAATCATCGAAAGTTCGTGGAAATTTTTGCGAGTATGCCAGAGGCTTATGAGAGGCTCTGCTCTACTCAGAATGAGTTCCCGGGTCTCTATACCTGCTCTTCCAATTATGAGAGCTGAGAGAGTAAAACTACTCCAAGTCCATATTACACAGAATTTTCTACTCAAATAAATAATAAAATTTTCCAAAAAAAGTTTTGGCATGAGGTTTTAAGAAGATCAGGGGTACTTTTTTTGCAATATGGAATGGGGTCATATTGGGGGTTATAATACTGCTATTGCAATGGTTAACCTCTTCATGTGGCGCAGAGATTGAGAGCATGAGTGAAACTTTTTCAAGAATGCAGAAACCAAAGTCAATTGTTTAGTTTCCAACCCTTCAAGCACCACAGAAGATAATCTTACTGCTTGAGAGTCAAAGACTCTCAAGCCAGGAGCCAACTCAGCCCACTGGGATTCACCTATAATTTCAAATACCGCTCATGGAGGACAGACCCTAATATTCTCCGGAAAGTGCCTGACTACGACAACTTTGAGCTAAACTTAAACAATTAGAGAATTAGTGAGAATATCAGCCTTATTTTCTGCATTGTTGCAATGGTAATCATGGGCATAATGAAGACACAACCTGAGACGGGGCAGACCAGGAATGTTTTTTTCATTTGACCTTGAACTATAAGATCTTGGTCTGGAATGCAAAGTGGGTGAGAGACAGCTCTGGAGGTTGTATGTTTTAACAATGTTTTTATAATTGCAAAGGTATATTTATTTTAAATTACATCTAAAAAAAAAAATTAAACTCGTTTCCTCTATCAGTCTGGCCCATGAACTATCCCTGACTGGTGGTCTTCCTCACGGTCGCTGAGTGTTGTTGCTGTGTTGCGGCCACGGTCTCAGGAGAGGTATGACACAGATAAAACAGCGCCAGAGGGAGCATGAGACAGAGATCTGGGTCAGGATATTGTACTTCATAATACAGAAACCTTCCAGGAGTTCCTCAGCCTTCTCAAAGAAAAAGTCACTGAATTGATTGAAATCTGCAAATAATTCACATCCGCTGAACCTTAAATCTGATCAGCCATGCAAGAAGACGAAGAAAGGGCATTGATCCTGATGGGAAATTATCTGGGTCACTGCAAAATCTGATGTCGTGTGAAAAAAAAAATCCTATTAAGATTGCCGGGATTGTAAGACCTCTAGAAAAGTTTTCTGTTTTCTGAAATCATTTTTTACTTTTTGAAAATGACTAACGCTTTGGCCATTGGAGAAGATTTTCTGACGGGGCCTTCCAGGATGAGACGTCTTCTTTGCATTGTCCACCATTTCTTGCCATGCCATTGCTTCACCTTGTGTCCTGTGCTGCCCTTGTGAAGATCTGGGTTCTTCATGTTTTATTTTAGTAAACCCCTTGAAGAGGCAGCACAAGATCTGGGGATCTTAACTCTGGATGTGTAGGGTACCTATAGCCTCTGAGGTATCTCAGGAGACTTCAGATTTACCCTTGTCAATCAAACTCTAAATTACAATATTTGGGCCTAAAGTTCATTTTTGAAAGTCATAAAAAGGAACAAATTCTGAACCTTTATTATTGGGCAATCTAGGTTTATAGGATAGCAATGAAAGGGTTTAAATGTAATTCTGGAATCCTAAAAGAACAAAGTGGGCCTATAAAAACCTTGACAAGACAACGAGTCCCATGTCATACATGAAATGCTCATATCGGGGCTACTCTAAAACTCATGCCTGCAAAAAGTGTATGCTGGCAGCATTAATAAATGCATTCTATCAATATTATTGTTACAACATACAGTGTTTACATCAGGGCTTTGATGTGCAGATCAAAGGTTTTCCCTTTGATCTGCTTCGTCATCAGTTAAATATTTCTCAAAAATTAAAAAAGTTTTCATATTCCAAAAAAAATGTTTTATATTAACCCTCAGGGCTCTGTAAGGCCCTAAGAATGACAGTTGTTTATGACGGAGTTTTTTTTTATGACAAAGTATTTAGGAAGATCACCACATTATCTGAAATCAATCTTCCCATTGTAAGTAAAGGAATATACGAGTGGCATAGATTTTAATGTGCCCAGGACTGGCCGTCTTAGCAAATTCAGCAAACAGATGACCTTTTGAGGCTTCAAGAATGACATTATTTCATTACAGGGTCTGCAGGTAATTCAGGAAATATTATGGACTGGTCTAGTCAAAGCCAGGATTTGAATACCGTTGAAATGTTGTGCAGAGAACTGAAACATGAAACAATAATCATGCTGCAAATGAATGAATTTTGCATAGAAAATTGTTCAAACTGTTTACTGATTCAATATTCAGATAATCAACCTTACAATATTTAGTTTTTTTGACTTCTAAATGTGAGATTTTAGCTACTCTCAGCTATTCCTCAGGAACCATCCTGTAAGGACAGTGATGTCACTCGCCTAGGTGCCAGGGATGGAAGAAGGGAGCAAAGTAGGAATCATTTTACCTTTTTCTTGTATAGGTATATTTATATATATACTTTCTATAGAGAGGTAGTAGGCGTTTCAGTTTGCCATATGAAGTATTCTGTAATACCCCCTAGCTGCTCTCTGCGCTTCTCCAATGACCTACTATTGACTTCTTCACTCAACCTCATCACACACACGGCTCCAAGACTTTTCTAGAGCTGCCCCCACTCTCTGGAATGGTCCTCGTCCTATTCGGCTTGCTCCTACTTTATAATAATAATAAAAGAGATGAAAACTGAAAGAGCTGGAAACAATGAAACCAATACCAGCCAGCAAATGCAGATAGCACAACCTATTTAGCTCATTGGATTTCTAGCAAGTACAACAAGGGGTTTTTGAACCTAACAAACAAATATACCAAAACGCTTCCAATGGCTTTTATATGACCAAAAATTGAGCAAATTGGAGAAGACAATTAATCGAGTCAGCCAACATTTTTGTAAACTTTCCATTCTGCATTCACTGCAGTACTTTTTAACACGTCAAATACAAGTGCCAAACCTACAATGAAATTAATTTTCTGATCAGTATATCATTTTTCAAAATGTAACTCACACAACTGTTTTAGCTAATAATCGGGCCCTAATACATTTCTTTAATTAATCGTTTTATTTATAAGGACTGCGTGTCAATATGATTTAGCGCGATATTTGATTTCATCCCGCAGATTCATTAATTTCATGCCCGACACCTACGGCGCTAAGTAGATTTTGCAGGGTGCATGACAGACGCTGTATCAATACGAGTCGGGGAGAGAATGCGCTTCCTTTCACCACGTCCTCATTGTCTGCAACATAAATGATGTGCTCATACATACTAATTAAATCGCTGCTCCGGCTGCAAGAATTACAATGATTGAGAACGTTTAATTCTCAGCCCCGTGTGCTCGGTGTTAGGAGGCAAACACTGATACTCGGTATCATGTCGGAAGCTTTTCAACGGGGAAAGACAACCGCTCCAGACATTCACTCCCTATCTGGAGAACAATGTTTGTATTGCAACTTGTGTGCGTCCAAATTCATCTGCAGTGCCAAAGGAAACACAGAGCTTACACAGAGAGCGCTGCCAAAAGGATAAATACTCAGATAAAACACATATTTAAGAAGTGGTTCACTTGCCAAAATGGACTTGTAAAGATATTTACATACTTGCTGCGTTACATGCTAGAATACGTTGGGTGAAAACAATGGATTCCTGTTCCTGGGGATTTGGCATGGTCAAAAGGCTCTGGAAATTACTCTGTAGTTTTGAAAATATGGGGGAATAATTGGGGTTCTCTAGGTAGAACCACCAAAGTGATGGTAAACCTGATGCCTTGTCCTTAATAGTGTTAGATGGATAATTCCAATCCAAGATTTAGGCAATCCAAATTCTTGGCAAAGGCCACTGATCTGTGACTGCCATCATCCAGCACTGCCTAAACTGTATTATACCTTCCATTCATACGTACATACATGCTAGAATGCGTTCATATGTTCAGTGGCTGGGTAAGCTGATCCGTACCAGTTATTGACAAATATAGTACGGCTCAAAATTAAAATACCAAATTTGACACTAAATCCAGGCAAGTCCAACCAGGCCACATTTTTACCGTTCCAAATAAATATTGATTTTTTTACATGTTTACCAAACTTTAGAATTAGATCTAAGGAACTCCTAGGAACTCATTGAATCTCCTACATAAGCACAGTATAGTGAGCATTGCAACAAGGTAAATAAAATCTCATTTTTGTGTCATATTTTTCCCCAATTTTAAAAAAATCCAAATAAAACTAAAATTAGAATTTCTTGGCTAAATGGATGGAAACCAAAAAAAGTAAAAAATGTGCAGCTCCATATATGCGCATTGTACTGGCATGCGATGAGGCAAGGCAGCCCGTTCATTCTTATCTCTCGTCTGGATTACTGTAACCTCCTCCTCTCTGGTATTCCCCTAACCCGACTCTCTCCTCTACAATCTATTATGAATGCTGAAGCCAGACTTATCCATCCTTCCCACCTACCTATCCACCTGCCTACCCCATACACAGCCTTCCCACCTATCTACCCCATACACAGCCTCCCCACCTATCTACCCCATACACAGCCTCTCCACCTATCTACCCCATACACAGTCCCCCCACCTATCTACCCCATACACAGTCCGCCCACCTACCTACCCCATACACAGTCCGCCCACCCACTCACCCCATACACAGCCTTCCCACCTACCTACCCCACCCATACACAGTCTTCC
>NC_092871.1:3251547-3303483 GCF_032062135.1 Pyxicephalus adspersus | reverse complement strand
CGCTCTCTTCATTCCCCCAATGCCCTACTACTGACTTCCTCACTCAATCTCATCACACGCACGGCTCCAAGACTTTTCTAGAGCTGCCCCGACTCTCTGAAATGGTCTTCTCCTCCTATCTGGCTTTCTTCTACTTTCTGCTCATTTAAAAGAGCCCTCAAAACCCAACACTTCAACCTCACCTACCCGTCTTCTTCTGTCTCCTAAACCCTCACTATTCACCCACCATTCCATATCCCCCTCCTATTGTGTGATACTTCCCCCACCTCCTAGATTGTAAGCTCTTCTGGGCAGGGTCCTCTCCTCCTCACTGTCTGTATCTGTCTGTCATTAATGTACGCTGCATAATATTTTGGCGCTATTTAAATCCTGTTTAATAATATTATTAAAAATAATTCAATGTACATGCATTTCTTCCTGTTTATCATTGCAATCAATGCAGCACTGCAGATCCACTGGCAACGTGCATTGGGATACTATTTGCTACATTTATATGATTTATTTACTATAATACATATATTGTATATACACAATACATATATATATATATATATTTATATACATATAAAATATATACACACACATATATACAATACAACATATATATAATATAGCAAAATAAACAAACATATATATATTATGTAAATCAAGTCAAACAATGAATGCTGCAAACCCAAATCCCTCCGCAGCTGCTCACCAGGCCCAACGCTCAGGATAGTTTGGCAACGGCGGCTCACTTTCCCCTCGTTGGCCACCAGATGTCAGTATTTGCAGAATATTTATTGATGTTAAAACAACGAAGAAAAACTTCGACATTCCTGATCGTATCCATCGTCTGTTATAGATCGGGAGATTTGGTAAAAGATAGATTAACATTATGATTTCAATCGGATGGGCGTAATCATGTGATACGATTAATTTAAAGAAAAAAAAAAAGATCAAAATAATGCAGCAAAAAAAAAAAAAAAAAAAAAAAATTCATTTCAGGTTTGCTGGATCACCCAGATTCTCTCATGATAGTCTACCTTCTCCAGTCCTAATAAATCAGGTGCAATGTATTCAGCTTTGAGTTGCAGCCATGGCTCTGATATATTGATCGATTGATTGTTGATTTCTATATCAAACCCAGATTACCAGGTGAATCATTCCCTTGAGTATAAACGTGGCGAATAAAATCAAATTACAGAGTAAAGCCGTGTATAACATTATTTCTAATGGCTCCTCCTGTTTGCTGGTTTATTGCTGAGAGATTGCACCAACATTTATTATCCTTAAATACAAATATGGATCATCGGGAAGGCGTTTAAACGCAGAAGATATTCCAATCACTCTTTATGTTTCTGCCAATATTACACTCAGGGGTAATGAAGTGTTTCTTTAGGATGGTATTCAATGTTCTCAGCGGGAGATCTGCAGAGCATTGCACTGTACAATCTTTCTGATAGATGTGCTGCGATTATGAACTGCAGATGGTTGCATAAGAGAGATCTATGGAGATCTGCAGAGCATTGCACTGTCCTATCATCCTTCCTTATAGGTGCACTGCAATAATGCACGCAGATCATCAAACCTATGGCGCATATAGAGATCTGCAGAGCATTGCACTGTCTTAGCTTCCTGATAAAAATGCTATGATATTGAACTGCAGACTGTTGCATCAGTGGTGTCTATAAGGATCTGCAGAGCATTGCTCTGTCCTATCATCCTTCCTCATAGGTGCACTGCAATGATGCACTGCAGATGATCACACCTATGGTGCCTATATAGACACAGAGCATTGCTCTTTCCTATCATTCTTCCTTATATGTGTGTTGTGCTATTGAATTGCAGCTGGTTGCTAAAAAGACATCTATGGAGATCTGCAGAGCATTGCTCAGTCCTATTTATCTGATAGATGTGATCAGAGGTGTAGTGGGGCGGGCACATGTGAGCACGCCGTGCTCTTACTTTTTTCGGGACCCCCTGTATAGGATATCTTTGCACTTGTCACCGATAGCCTTCACTATTACCATGAACTCTCTTTTTACGACTATACTCCTGGATGTGATCTGTCTCATCTTATAGATTCAAAGTAATAAACTGCAGATGATCACATCAGTGGCATTTATTGGGATCTGCAGAACATTGCTCAGTTCTAAGGTCCAAATGTAATGTGATAATGAACTGCAGATTGTTGTATCAGTGGCATCTATAGGAATCTGCAGAACATTGCTCTGTCCTATCTTCCTGATAAAAAAATGCTGATATTGAACCGCAGATTGTTGCATCAATGGTGCCTATAGAGATCTGCAGAGCATTACTCCTTCCTTTATATGTTCACTAATATTAAACTGCACATGGTTGCATTAGTGTAGTTTATTGAGATCTGCAGAATTTGTCTCTTCTCCCACTGAACACATGCACGGTAATGTGCAAGCTCTCAGGAGATCTGCAGAACGTTGCACCTTTCTAGCTTCCTGATGTGCTGTGATTGAACTGCAGATGGTTGCGTCAGTCATATTTATAGAGGTCTGCAGAGCATTGCTGTCTTTTCTCCCTCTGAACACATGAACATTGATATTTTCTACAGAAATTTAATTTATTGGCCTCACGAAAAATTTGCAGAACATCGCTCTGCCCCTGCTTTCCTCTGTTAAAAGCACAGAATTATACTATGAATCATAATATTAATAATAATAATAATAATAATATAGTAATCTATTTTTCAGACAAATCATTATTAAACTTTATGTACGGAGATCTGCAGAAAATTTCTCCGTCCCATCTACCTTTTAAATTATGCAATGTATTTAGCAGTAGGGATGAGCGAGCGATTTTTTAAAACTTGATCTCACAGCAAATTCGGCCATTCTTGCTTACTGAAATTGTAAGCGAGAATGGCCGGTGTAAATTCACCGATCAAGCTCAAATTAAAAAAAAAAAAAAGATATGCGGTCTGCGCTGATCAATGAATGTAGCCCTGGCTGCATTCATTGATCAGCTTAGTGTGCGATCCCCGGCACTAGAGTTTAAATGGGTTACAAGTTTCCCTATTTAAAAGCTCTAGTGCTTTCTGATTGGCTGAGGAAAGCTTTCCTCAGCCAATCAGGGAGCACTAGAGGTTTTGAATGGGGAGACTTGTCCCTATCTAATCTCTAGTGCCGGGGATCGCAAACAGGATTCCAAGGGCTGCAAGAATGATTGCAGCTCTGAGAATCCACTGCGATCCCGGGGCACTAGAGGTTTATTAACCTCTAGTGCCCCAGGGATCACAAACAGGAGGATTCTTAGGGAATCCTGTGAATCCCCTGTTATAATTACCTCGATCTTTCAATGGTTTTGCAAAATCGGTTCGTTGAAACTATTGGAAGTAAGGAAGGAAGGAAACTTTCAAGGCATTCTCACTCTTCCTGGGGACAGATGAGGATTCTATCATGTATTGCCTTTAGATATTGAAAATGTATTGAATGGAAATTGCCTGGGAGTCAATACCCCAGGATAATTAAAATACTGATCCAATACTGGAAATCTGCAGAGTATTGAACCATCCCATTCACTTCAGTGGTATAATCTATACAGTAGATAAAATCTGCAGAACATTGCTTTGCCCCAAACACCTACTGATATATTATACTAGTGACATTCTGCAGATGATTGCATCATGGACCTTTTGAAAGTTCTGCAGAGCATTTCTTTGTTTTCTGTCACTTTGCTCTTTTCTATCATCATAGTCCTTGCTCTGAAGGACTACTCCCTGCCAAATATGCTGCTTCTCTCCCCCCTAATCTGAGCTCTGCTACACAAAGTTTGCAATAGGCTGACACCAATTTATATCTGGTAATGAATAGAGAAAAATACAACTGCAGGTGACCCAGCTTCTTCATATCTATGGATTCAGCTATAAACCAGTGAATTGCCATATAAACATTTATCTCGAGGAAGAAGTGGAGACTCCGGCTGTTGTAAGGATACCTGAGTCTTGGTATAAAGAACTTTTCTCAAAGAAAATGACAATTACATCCATGAATAAAGTATTTTCAGGACAAACAATAGACCATGGAATGGGAAGACGAGTGCTCAGTTTGCGAGGTGCACATAAACTCCGCGTCTCATAGACCCCAGAGCAAATCCAGGGCAATCCATCTGGAACAGGTTAACGAGGCCAATCTACGCCCAACTCCCTGGAAATCTATTAAATTTATAGTCTCACCATCTGTGCTAGTCCTTACATAGCTTTATGAATCATCCACATTTATTACTTGTCATTGCTTCAAGGCCACACAACCTAAAAATGTAAGTTTCCCCAACGTAAACTAGTGCACACCACCTGCACCGATGTAAAGGGGGAGCGAAGGTGTGCAAAGGAATTTTAACCTTAGCAATGTACACCGAAATCCCAGGTTTATTTCATACAAAGTAACAATATATACATTGCATGGGCATCGAAAGCCTGTGGGACCTTTAGAGGCAGCGCTATGATCTGGGGTGCCTGTGGGGGCAGCGTTATGATCTGGGGTGCCTGTGGGGGCAGTGCTATGCTCTGGCGTGCCTGTGGGGGCAGTGCTATGATCTGGCGTGCCTTTGGGGGCAGTGCTATGATCTGGCGTGCCTGTGGGGGCAGTGCTATGATCTGGCAGTGCTATGATCTGGCGTGCCTGTGGGGGCAGTGCTATGATCTGGGGTGCCTGTGGGGGCATTAATATGATCTGGGTTGCCTGTGGGGGCATTAATATGATCTGGGTTGCCTGTGGGGGCATTATTATGATCTGGGGTGCTTTTTGGGGCAATGTTATGATCTGTTGTACCTGTTGGGGCATTGTTATGATCTGGGGCGCCTGTGGGGGCAGTGTTATGATCTGGGATGCCAATAAGGGAAGTATTATGATCTGGGGGGTCTTTTGGGACAGTGTTATGATCTTTTGTACCTGTGGGGACATTGTTATGATCTGAGGTGCCTGTGGGGGCAGTGTTTTTATGCAGAGTGCTTGATGGGGCATTTGTTTGATTTGGGGTGCCTGTGGGGTATTGTTATGATCTGAGGTACCTGTAAGGGAAATGGTATAAACTGGGGTACCTGTGATGGCAGTATTCTGGTCTGGGTGCCTGTCGGGGCAGTGTTATATTTTGGGGCACCTGTGGGCATAGTGAAAGCCATAGCACCCCCTAGTGGTCATGTTTCTCCGAGTGTGACATTGGGTACAACACTGCCTTTGCTGACTGACCCAACAGTAGGGCCACAGATCAATTCCAGGTCGGTGAGCTGAACCCATTGTGATATTATTGTTCTGGAACTAGGTATCTGACTCAGAAAGTACAGACCCTCTGCATTTCTCTGCAGCAAGACTGAATAAGAAAATAAATTATTTTAATAAATGCTATTTCTATACTGAGGTGGGATACAAATCCAGCATTTCATCCAGGAACCTTCATTGGAGATATTATGAAGGTATTCAGCAAGCATTGAGAAGTACGCTAAGAGTAGTCACTAGAGATGAGTGAATCTTCTGATCCGATCAGTGATCCGCCATGAAGTGCAGGTACTACACGGAATCTCCAGGCCGGCATCACTGTCACTATCTGAAGCCTTCTGTCTCTCACCTACAGCAATTTCACACTGCTTGCTGACACTAACCATCCATTCATTTATTTCATGTCTGGAGCTGGAGCGTCAGCTGGTTGGAGACGTTCAACCAAAGGAAAAAAAAAAGACTGAGAAAAGGCCAAACTGATCCAGAAGAAAGCAAATGGACTGCAAAAGTGATAAAATATATATATTGTAAACTTATCTGAAATAAGTTTATATAAATATAAATATATATGGTTCTCTAGTTGGCAATTAGGAAGATGGGTGAGGAACAAATATGGGAGACAAGGAGCGTAAAGAGAGGAAAAAGAGTGGAATGAGCTGTAGCAAAGAGAGAAAAGAGGAAAGAACAATGAGTGAGAATGAAAAAGGAGTCCAGAGGTGAAGGGAGAGAAGAAAGCGGAGGAATGGGGAAAATAAAGGACAGTAGAGAAGGAAAGCTGAGGTAAGAAGAGTGCTGGAAAGGAGAAATAGAGAGCAGAAGAAAATAAAGGAATGGAAAGAAAGGAGACATAAGAAGAAGAGACAGGAGAAAGAAAAATTGAAGACAAGGAGATACAAGAGGAGAGTAAAGGAGAGAGTGTAGAGGAAAAGAGATGAGAGGAGAAGAGAGGGAAATAAATGAGGATATGAGAAGAAAGGAGTAATAAGTGAGGAGGAGAGAGGAGAGAGGGTTAGGAGGAATGGGAAATAGAGGAGAGGAGTGGAATATGGGGAATGGAAGATGATTGGAAAGGAAGATGATTGGAAAGGGGAGATAGCAGAAGAAATAGGAAGATAGGACAAACGAAATAATAAGAGATAGATAGATGATAAATAGATTATTGGGAAATTGGATGGATGGATAGATAGGTGGATGGATGAATTATTGGAGAGCGGATGAATGATGAATATAAAGATGGATGAATGATGAATAGAAATGTAGATGGATAAATAGAAAGATGGATCAATTATTAGAGAATGGATGGATAATTTCTAAAATGGAATGGATAAATAAACAGATCTGACCTTATAAAAAAAAAGAAAAAAGTAATTTTCTCTCCTTCAAAGGAAGCTGGAGTGACAGAAAAAGTTCTATTTCATCAACTGCATTTCTCTAATTGTAATTATTTAACAAGTTTTGCACTGCTCGAGTAAAAATGAACATGAAAAACACACCTAATCTATTTTTCATTAGAGATACTTTTAAGCTCTCATTAAATCATATTTTATAAATGTCCAGTATGAATATTTCATTTCTGTCTGATGGGCACGTTTCAAAACACGGTTTTACATCTCTCAGAGTCCACGGCGAACATTCCAGAGTAAGATGGCCCTAATACATTTCCAGAAGGAAGGCAAACACCACCTGATATAAATATACGGTGTTATACATTGTTTTCTTTTTCATATCATATTTCCCTATGGCAGTCCTTGTTCCTCCACCTGACCGCCATGTACAAACCACATTTTACTACATAAAAGAGCAACCAGCTGCAGCTCTTTTCATGTAGTTATTATCTCTTGATATAACTCGGCGGTGGTGCGGGTCTGGATTTGTATTTTACCCAACAAAGCCTGCAAAGAAATTGAACCCTTATGGTGTCCCTAAAACTTGGATGATTTTATGTCAGCTCTCCATAAACAAAGCTTTGCAGAATTTGCTTTCAGCTACCTTTTTAGAAGCATGGAACAAAAGTGAATGTGCAGAAGAGAAGAGGAGATGCTATCCAATGTTATTCACAACAAGTACCCCATCAGTATTGATGCACATGCTCCTTTTTCAGCCGTGGTGGCTAATATTTTTAGCTATACGGGAACATGGAGTGGCAGGGGATCGTTCCTATTACATAACTCTGTATGCAGATAGTTTTTTGTCTGCAAGTGTCAATCAATAAATAAAAGGATAATTAACTGGTACAACCCCCGCCGGGCATATTAGGATTCTCAGTGATGAAAAAATTAAATACTAAGGATGGGGGGTAAGTCGTTTTGGTTAGGGTCATCTAGGATTAGGAGGAGTTGGGTGGTTGCCCTCTAACCATTTTGGGCCAATTTTAGACCAAGTATTTAATGCATGGTGTAAGTTTCAATAGGCCATCCTTAGTAACTTCTACCTTAAGTTTTGTGCACAGTTCCCATGAACTGGCTCGAAGTTAGCCACCATACCTCCGTATGTTTAACTGTTCTTTGAGGCAAGTGCCTACCTACACTTACCTTATATAGCCCTAGGTAAGGTAGCACTAACCTACCTCTGAGCGGTTCCCAACCTACTTTGCCATAGAGTTAAGCACTTTAAGGAAAGCCTCCCTGTGGGAATTCAGGGTAACATTGTTTCTATACAGCTAAAGATACCTGTTGTAGCACTTACTAGGGGTATGTGGCACTAAGTGTGGTTACTAAGGGTTGGGTAGGTAAGTACTTGTTGCTAGTGAGATTTAAGGTTCAGGGGAGATGGGTAATTGCCCTTTAGCTGCCCCAGGGAAATTCAGATGCAATGTTACATAGCTTTAGGATTCACTTGGCACTTTATTATACATAATGACAGCTGGTACATTCGGACCTTCAATAAAGGAGAGTCAAAATTTACACTCTGAATAATTGTCAGGAGCCTTCTCACCTCCATTATTGAGATTTTTTTGTTACATTCATCTGTAAGCTGTTACTGGAAGCAAGAGTTGCCTGTGATAGGGCAGACAATGACATCCGTCACCCTGTCGCATGGAAGGGAGCCAATCAATGCTGGCGTTCCCCCAACAAACACAAAACGAACTCTGCTGTATCAGCAGAATGCTTGACTTAAAGTGAAAAAGAAATCACATCTAAAATTATACCTGTAGTCAATTAGAAGTGGCAATAATAACAGCATGCAGACCTCAGGAATAGTTCAGGTAAGTGATAAAAAGTAATTAAAGAACTCACTCAGATTATATCAATGACATACACCAGTGTTTGCTCACAAGGTTTCGTACAGAGCGGCATAACTAAGTTTCCTGAAAGTTACAGGCAGTTGCTAAGAAAGGCTGATTAAGGTTGTCCACAAAGTCTGAGAAAAAATGTAACAACTTATTGATTTTTGCCTGAGTGGAAGCCAAACTGTTTAATGTCGTATTGATGGGTCCAAGGGGAAGTTCTCTTCAGGATTCTGCAACCTGATAATGGAAAGTACATATCTCAGATGCTGACCAGTCTGTATTCCCACCATTTAATATGACCAGAAACAAGTAGAGGTTAACATGGGCAAGAAACTGGACCCACCTAGATCCCAGGTCTGCTCTTCTGTAGAGGAATTTGATTGGAAGAGTTGGATTCAAGGTTTCATAGAAAAGGAAAATTACACAATTTAAAGCAAAACTCTGGGCAAAAAGCTAAAATATGAAACAATAATGCAAAGCTTTACACAACTCTATGTACAGCACAGGTGACCTGACTTGTCCACATTGCTGTTATGGAATCCAGCTTGGTCACCTCTCTCTGATGAGATCATATCTGTGCTCACTGAGCAGCGGTGAAAATGCCTTGTTAATGTCAGAGAAAAATGGCCAGACTGGTTGGAGCTGAAAAAAAGGCAATTGTAACTCATATAACCACTGGTTACACTTGAGGTTTGTAGAGAAGCATCTCAATGCACAGCATGTCCAACTTTGAAACTCATGATCATTGTACATGGCAAGGGGCCACACGTGTCAGCTAAGAACAGGCCCCGGAAGATATAATTTGCACAGGGTCACCAACACTGGACAAGGCAATAGTGTTGCCTGTTCTCCATTCTCCCCATCTCCATCCAACTCATCACATTTAGAATGTGGTGGAATGGGAGATTCACATCATGTATGTGCAGCTGACAAATCTGGCATCTATGTAATGCCATAATGTCAATATGGACCAAAAAGTTTCCAGCACATCCAGGATCTTTGTCATGAAGGATGTTGGCAGTTCAGAAGGCAAAAAAGGGTCCAACCTGGTACTAGCAAGGTGTACCTAATACAGAGACCAATGAGTGTATTTAATATAAATTCAGAATTCAGCTTTGCTGCAACATGGTGCCATGACCACAAAATGTTAGTGTCTATTATTTTGGAACATCTATCCCCAAAAAACACACACACACAAACATATATATATATATATATATATATATATATATAGACTTTTATTTTATTACATTCTTCCTTAAATCCTTCTTTTTGTGCTTGGCACAGAATCGTGACATTTCCATTGAAGATAGCGACTCTGAGTGGCCTACTTTCTATAAAACATGTATGAGCTGTGCTGTGTCTCCAAGGCCGGCTCTTACATACTGTCTACACTGTATCGTATGAGGAACTCCGACTGCTTCCCTTTAATTAGTGAAGAGCTGCAGCAGATAGTACATCTTACCGTGACATTTCTACCGAATTCCAAAGGTTTGAAAGCATGAAATATATAGGAAGATGTCGCTTCTCATACCTGAGCCGCACTGACATCACTAAAACTTTTATGAGTGTGTAATTGGACATGTGACACAATAGATTCTGTTTAAAGGTTATTTGGCTCATTTTGCTGAGGGTGTTAAGTGGCTCAGAGTGAAGTTTGTGAGGGTAATAGGTAGCAACTGTCCAGTAACAGGGAATTGTGGGAAATGCAGAAGAGGTGGCAGGCATATTGGGCCATCAGTTATGTCCTTCTGTGTGATAGTTGTAACTTAAATAGGCCAGGAACCCATGAAACAGTTATATAGATACCCTAGGTGGTCACCGCGCACCATTGGATTGACTATGTGCAGCAGGTGCTACATCTAGAATGAATTGGGGTGGCTGTGAGCGGTACCAGTACCACTCACTGTCATCTGCTGTTAAATATTCAGATGCTGTCTTTTTACAAACCAGTGCTGTAGTATGAATAGAAGCTGGAAAGGTACCAGCTGTGGGGAGCCACCCAGGATTGCTCAATCCCAAGCGGGTCTGAACCAACCCTAAGGGTTGAGTATTATTGGTATAAGTGTTGGGTTTACCGAGGTTACAATAAATTGCCATAAATTGTCACACCTCTGTTGTTTTTTATTCTAACATATAAGACCCACTTAATCCACCGTTAACCTTTTGTCATCTACCTTTCCTCTAATGCAGGCCCTGTCCTATGCCACCATGTTGGTTTTGGAAGTTTTTCTGATCTTCCCTTTCCTGGTGCACCTCGGCACATGCTCAGATGGGATTTTCCAAAGTAAACCTATGCTTATTAAACTTTACAGACAGCCACTACTGATCAAATTGCAGAAAATGCTAGTTATCTGGCTCTCATGGTGTCACTGACCCTGAACATGTAGCAGGTTGAGAACAGATATAACACTTTGCTCTGACCTCATCTCTAGGATACCCATTCCAGGTTCATAGTAGAAGATGCTGACGTCACATAGTCAGTATGGAAACTAGGAAAGTAGCAATTTCAGATACAGGTAATGACCTCCCCCTATTTTTATCAATATTGGGTTCTTTTGGACCACTTCAGCTTAGCTGTGAGCCAAAAGGGGCATTGTTATTGACCCTGTAGCTGGTGAGAACTCGCATTGGAGGACACAGCAGGCAGTGGATACATTCACCTACATCCACGTAGAACCACCATTAGTGGGGGACAAGGGGTACATTTGTATGGGGCTCAGATCAAAAGATCTTGATTTTTGCATTCCTGGAACTCTTAGACATCGGTCTCAAAAAAGTACTAGTATGGAGCCCAGAAATTTTAGTTGCTGGTCCTGTTTGCTCTCTTGATAGCTGGAAAAGCATGATGGCCCTCTTGATTCACAAATAAGGTTTTACATCATTTTTGGTGCCCCAGTTTTTAAGATGGTGAGTGGGTAACATCTATGAAGAAGGTATGGGTCCTCCACTACCATCTCCAATGATCTGGTGAATGATTTGCAATGAGGTTTCTACCATAGAACAGTTCTGAAAATATAGACAAAGGGATCCCAGGTTCTGATCCAGGTACAGAATCATATAACAAGAGGCAAGCCTAAGGTGGACCTTCTGACTTTATCATGGTTGCCTCCTTCGCTGGATGGGATTTAGCAGTTCAGAGCTTGGATTTAATCATTACTTTGGGATGGTCTTTGACCTTATTTATGTCCCAACATATTTATGTACTAATAGCTAAATTCTGTAGGATACATTTATATGTATATTATGTTTTTCAATCTTTTTAAAGTTGAAAGGGAAATGATAACCTGCATGATCCATCAGCCTCCCGGCAGCGCATTCACCCGCTGGGCGCTAATGATTACGTGCGATAACATGGAGGCAGGAGTAGCCGAGGTGAGATGTGCGTACATGAGGCTAAATGCAATTATTACACAAAAACACAGCATGCACATTAAACGCCAGGCTGCAACTCATCGTTTTCGGAGCCTATATTTAAAATAAAATCGTCCCCATGGCAACGGGTTGATTATTATTCACACTTGCCTCGGATCTGGTCCGCAAGCACACGTCTCGGCCTAAATTTGTGTTTTTTTATTTAAAGTGGACCTCTAGTCACATGCTTGGGTCATGCTAAGGTAACTGGGATGAACAGCTAAAGATCACTGAAATGAATGACACCTTCCATGGGGGAAATGCTGCTCAAGGCTTCTACTAGTCCTGCTCTTAGGCAACCTAGGCAACTAGTCATGTGATATCATTAAAAAAAAAATAGTTTGACCTGTGAACCTCCCCTTTAATAATAATGAGGTCTAATTAGTGTATCTATCTATTAGCGGGTCCACAACTGGGGAAAACATAAGGAAAATGTTGCCATTTCAGACATTCTGCTCATTTGGTATAAAAACTTCTTCAAACTTCAGGGGTGGGAGTGAATCGGAGTCCAATCAGAAATCCTCTCTTTTCATGTTATTCAAAATTGGGCTAAATATTGTTTCAGAACTCAATTAGGATCATCAAAATATTTAAAAAATTGCTTTGCATTTCTGATTTTAGACTCTGTGATGCCATCGGCAGGGTACTATACATAGCTATTTCAATGCATCACGGCACCTATGTCTTTTTTCTGGAACCCCTAGACCTTGATGCAAGAAGTGGAGCACAGTGGAAGCACACATATGGTGTGTATGCCTGACAGGTGGTTCTCAGCCTGGGGGAAAGGGTGTTTCTAGGAAGACTGAATTTACATGAAGACTGGCATATGTGAGGCCAAACCTCTACAAATGGAGACCTGAAATCCAATGAATGGTAGTGTCGAGCTAGGGACAGTCTGGTTGGGAAGAGAAGGGCTAGATGTTGCTGGATGTCCTCCATCCAGGACATGAGGTGGACTCTGACTTGCTACAAATTCTAATGTACATTTGGAGAAACTCACAGTGTGCAATGAAATCAGAAGAAGCAATTTCAGTCCGGGAGAGAAGCCGGTACAACTGTGTAAGACTGAAGGTCAAATTTAAAATACTGATTTCCCTTCTTTTTATCCTGTTTTGTATCTCAGTCCTGTTGATATCTTCCAGCTTCTTTTTGACATTTTCAGCCTCCATAAACTGACTCCGTGGTATGTTGCCTAATAGTTGGTGACAATGGTGGAAGACCTCTCACTACTAGGGAGTATGTGACTGGGTTACAATGAGGATGAGCAACATGGAGGCAATGGTGATCTTATAACTAGAAGCGCTTGAACCAGAACTCATAATAAAAGCTATAAAGTTGAACTCAAACCATTCTTCTAGAGATGATCACAAGCACAAGATCATTAAAAAAGCAATAGGAGCCTCCAATACACCAAATCTATTCTTTAACATCTTAAGCCTTAAAGCGGACCTAAACTCAAATTTTTACTTTACATAAAAGGCTAGCCAACCCTTATATATAAAGTAAAAAATGTTTTGTTCTTTTTAAGAGCAACACCCTTTTTTTTTTTTTTAAAGAAAATGGTTAAAGCACCTCCCCTTTCTGTTTTGATGCCCGCTGATCGAGAGCGCAGAGCTTCCCGGGATACACACGTCACGCATCCACACAGAGGCTCTTGGATGATCCTTCTGAGCATGTCCTGGGCATGAAGACTGCCATATGTGATGGCATGGGCAGAAGGGGCATTTTCCTTCACTGAAGGGAAAGAGATGCCAATCCTATGCATGCGCAATGAGATCGGCACTCTTTTTTTCACCTGTTACACCAGCTATGTCACTCAATATCACGCCTGCACAGTGCAAAATCGGGCGACATACCCAGAAGAAGAGAAGAAAGGCAAAAATGGTGGCACCCGGTGCTTTCTCTCTGCCGGGACAGAGAAGGTTTCCAGGACAGCGCTTGACCCGATCGAGGGAAGGTCCAGCATGATCGAGGGATCTGTGTGATTTTTTTTATTTTTTACTTTAGTTCCGCTTTGATAATTGACTGCAGATTATTGATCTTCACATTTCACACTTCATCCCCTTTGTATTCTTCCCTACAATAGGTGGTTGTCATTCTTCAAATGACATCTAAGTAGTTCTTTATAGCACCAGTAAACTAATCCTCCATTATCAAACTGGCTAGTATGAAAAAACCCATCCTATCTTACACTCAGAAGTACTTCTAATTAAAAAACGCACTGCGCACGATGAAAAGTCGGTAATGAAACCAGAGATGATGTACTTTTCACTGCGAAGCAGTCCCAGGAGAACACCCAATATATCTTTTAGAGCTTTCCTGCAGAATTCATCTTTCCACAAATGTCAACTCATCAAAATTTCCAGTGTTGAATATTCATGCAAAAAAAATTATAGGTTTCCATTGCTCACGCCGCATCGAACCGGCTACCTTGTATGGTCTCCAATGCTTCATTTAAAATGACGACTGTGACAGGTCTTTGGAGACCGGACTCTAATGATGCATTCAGCTAAAATCTCTCTCACCTACATATATATAAATAAATATATTTTTCTTCTTCTTAGGTACCTGGGCTAAACCATGATCGGGACTATTGTTAGAAGGAGCGACTGTCAGCAGATCTCAAATAAAGATTAATAGATTTGGTACTTTATTCCTGTGTCATGCGTAAATCTAAAAGGCGCAATTAAGTAAGGAACCCTAATTACGAAAATCATTAATGAACTAGTAATTGCAATCCGTGCTGCTAACGTTCCTTGTCTGGTGGAGAATTAATCATTGTAAAAAAAAACAAAGAAGGGAAGGAAAATATTTAAATATAGATAGATAATGATAGAGACGGGTCAGATGAATTGGTGCGGAATTAGTTTAATAGTTAAACTGGAGTTTCCTAAGAAATGCGGTCAAATTAGGTTTTCAGTTCATTATATACTGCAAGGGAGGGAAGGAAGTAAAGGTGATTTACAGAGGAGAGAGGGAGGAGGAGATATAGATTTGGGTAGAGGAGACTTGGTGAAGTTGAGTTAGTAAAGTAGGGGGAACAACAGAAAGGGGTGTAGGAGGGAAAAGAGACTTCTTATCTTCTTTTTCCTGGTATCATAATCGGGTCCATTTCACCTCTTAAAGCGGAACTAAAGCCGATCGCAAGGCGTCACCATCTTCCTTTTTTTCTTCTTCTTCCCGGAGACAATCTTTAGCTACTTTTATTGGCCATGCTGGGCTAACTTAGGAGTTCATTCACCCACGGCACATGCAAGGGAAGCCATGATAGCCAGGTTCGCCAGGCAACCAAAGCAGGTGCTGTGCAGCTCAAATTTGTTTCCAGAAACCTGGAGCAATCAGGCAGGTGACAGGTAAGACCCATTGTTGTAGAAGATACATCGCCTGTCTCTTTCTTTAATAATACCCTACCTGAATAGGCATTTGTAAAAGTGTGACTATAGTTGCACAAAAAAAATTAAAGTAGGCAGGATTTTTGTTGCAGAAAAGACAAACAATGTCCATTCTGCAATAAAACATACTTACCTTCCTGTTTGCATGTTACCTGTGCCTGCAGAGCTTACACAGTCCAAAATGCTGGGATATTCTGGAACCCCGGGAACTGCTGGGACTGCATGAACTCCCAAACAAATGTGCCTGCTTATTCAAGATGGCCAAAGATCCAACACCTGGCAAAGAGAAGCATGGCGGCTTAGGGTTGGCACTTTACACCGCATGGTCCCAGGTTCGAATCTTGGCCGGGACACTATCTGCATGCAGTTTGCATATTCCCCCTACATTCCAAAAACATGCAGTTAGCTTAATTGGCTTCCCCCCAAATTGACCTTGATAGTATTTATGACATATGACTATAGTAGGGACATTAGATTGTGAGCTCCTTTGAGGGTCAGCTAGTGACACGACTAAGGACTTTGTAAAATGCATAATGTGTCAACACTATATAAATACTATGTAATAACAAAGATGGCAGTGCCCTTGATAGAGTAAGGACAGGTAAGTTTAAATAAAAAATTGATGTCCAGCAAAGTTACAGAGATTGGCACAAACCACGGAACACCCCATGTGTGCTTATACCGTTATATTGTTTTTACAATACGGCTTTATTCGTTCCCTTATTAGAAAAACCTGTTGCAATAATTGGTCAGGTGTAAGATGTCTACCTACGGTAAGTACATGTCTGTAAAACTACCCAGTCAATAGAATGACAACATTGCTTTTTGATTCATCCCATTATTACAAACGAAAAAATAACAAATCTACTGGCAGGATTAACAGAAACTAAAACTATGTTACAAGTGGACTCAAAAAAATAAAAATAAAAAAAACTGCTTCTATTGACAGACTGCTTTTGTCCAGTTTCTACTCTAATTAAGATGGGTTTTACTTTCTGAGTCGTCTTCACGTGAATTTCCTGTGATGCCCATCTGTGTCAAAACGGACAAGAAACAGACGTCGGTTCCTAATCTGAGTATTGTGTAGAGTGTGCGCCGGAGGCTGCTACTGTATTGTGTTCTCGGGAATAATAAACGACTACAGTGCGTGATAGAGAAGGGGAAGAGAGCAGCGGGGCTGCAATACAGCGCTCAATCAGACAGTTGGGTCACTTAATGTATGAGCCTCGGCAGGCCACATTCATCTTCCCGCCTGTCTAAAAATCCAACAGCTTGTACACAAAATAGACTTCAGTTCCCCAGCAGAAAGAAGAGTGATAAACAAAAATAAAGGAGTTCAACGCAGATTCTGTAAACAGATTCCGGACACTAAACGAACATCTGGAAGTTAAATATGGATTTATTACCAGGAGATCTAATGGGAAAGAATAACAGACAGACGCATAGAGATAGGTCAGCCAATCTTGTCATTCTACTGTTCATTATCATTCTCTTGTCCAATTGGCAGAGACG
Source organism: Pyxicephalus adspersus (assembly GCF_032062135.1). Lineage (NCBI taxonomy): Eukaryota > Metazoa > Chordata > Amphibia > Anura > Pyxicephalidae > Pyxicephalus > Pyxicephalus adspersus. Next base: position 3,286,708 of record NC_092871.1, on the reverse strand, counting down.
GACGTGAATCACTGTGGTCTGGATTGGCAATCCATACAGATCTAAAGTTACATTAAAATATCAGAAACAAAAAGTGATGAATTGGCCAATACACTAATTCCGCCATTGCTATAGACCAGTGTTTCTTAATACTCTTACCCAAGAGGAACCTCTGAAATATTCTTCTCTGGGGTCAGCGAGAAGAACGTCACCTACATTTTTGGTCATTGGTTGAACCGAGCCATAAATAATAATTCTAGGTTTACAGATGGCTAAATAAGGACCCTAGGCATCATGCCACTAACTCTGCTATGTGGTGTTGGACCCAAAGCTAGGTGGGCACCATCTGATAAATCCTTAACAGCTCAAGGAACCCCTAGAAATCTTTGGAGGAAACTGATGGTTCAACGGAACCCTGGCTGAGAATTGCTGGTATTGATTGCAGAGATTATCAGGCATTTCTATTCCATTCCTTTAAATTGTGTTCTGAATGACAAGTTTCTATAAAATTAGGCTTAGTTTTGTTTAAAAAATAAATTTTATTTTAATTTTAATGCAAAATTCTTGAAGATGGTATTGCCATCAAGATTGTTAGAGGTCAGCAAAACTTGTAGGAACATCCCAGATGGAGAAAAAATCATTGTTCATTTTTCATTGACATATCATTGTTCTGAGATCTGAGTAGGAAAATCAGCCTAAAGAGTAACCTACCGGCCTTTCCCAAAATTAGCCTAGAGATGTCCTGTCACAGGCTTATATGCAAGTGTGTTGCTACTTACTTGTATCAGGGACAGATTTTTAGGGTTAGTTGCTGTCTGCCTTTTTCCTAATTCTTCCCATCTCTCCTCTTTTTTTTTCTCTTTTTATTTATTGAAAGTTATTGACCATACAAACAAGACACAAAAAGTTTCCTTTGAAGTTAGTGACTGCTCGTGTCCATGTAAAGAGATGTCATGTGAGAACAGAAAAAAAGTCTTCCTCAAACTATTACAAGTTAGGGGAGCACAATTATCTAAAACGTTTTTGGGTGCCATTTATAATCAGACATTTCCAAAAACGTTCCCTAGTGGAGAGTCTTCAGGTCTTTGTGTTTCAATCTCACTAATTGATTCTTCACCAGGAAAAAATTCAGGGAAATTCAGATTCCCTGCTTTACACATAGAGACCATTGTATTCTGTAGCATTCACTAAAAACCTATACTTGAAATAATTTGGAGGGGAGTCCACATGGAGATAAACAGATAGAGAGATTATATTTTTTAACACATATATACCAGTTGGTGAAGTCTGAATACATCACTGTGCAGCCAGATGGTACTGGGGTCCCTATGATTTTGGGTGCCATAGAGGCTGTATATATAGCCTGGACTGTGGTATACAGGTAAAATAGATACAAAATGAAGGGTAAGTAGAAAAAGGATAAAAAGATGAAGTAATTAAGAATGTTATTAACCATTAATAACACAAACATGCAAATGTAGGCCTACTTAGTTTCGTAATTTATCTAGCTTATTGGTAAAGAAAGTAATATAAAGTATGTAAAGAAAACTTATTCTCATGAATTATTGTGTCAGTTTGGACTATACACCCTTGATGGGCTCCCCCTGCTTCCTTCCCACTGCCTTAATATGGCTTCTGTTCATTTCCAAGTCGGTTCCACTTCCATTATCTATATGAGCTTCAGTTTAAAATGTAGTTTTGGATTCTCTTCACCTTGGTTGGATTTCCTAATTCTCCCATTAGGGCCCCACTCCAATTGTCCTATTTCTGAAAGGACTCCCTTACTTTCTCTGGTTTGGCTCCCTTCCCTGATTGGACGTTTTTCCTGGTTAGGCTTCTTTTAGAGTTGGGCTGCCCCCCTTTGTCTTCCCATCCCTGATTGGGGTTCCTTATCTTCTCTGCTTAGGCCCCTTTTCTTGTTGATCTCTCTGCCCTTTTTTATTGGTCTACTTCAACTTCCCTCATTGTGCTTCCTTCTCTCCCTTGGTTGTGTGTAACACACATAAATTCATATCATGTATATTATAAATACACAATATTCCTTACAAACAGCTGGGCTTTACAAGTGCCATTATCGCTACACATCTGCAGATCAAGCAATGGAGGAACATTCACTGCCCTCTCAAGTTTATCGAGTTAAAAATGGAATAAAATAAACAGGAATTCAAACTATCTCACATGCAAATGAGCAAACGTGATGAAGTTGTTTCAAACAAAGCAGCGGGGTTGCATCCGTCTCTCTTGCACATCAATACTTAGCTTTACAAATACTTGTTAGGAGCGCAGGTATTTTTAACACAGTAAAACTTGCAAGCTGGCTGTCATCCTTTTTTTGTTACTTGTTGGCACTCTCATTTGTACCCTTTTTTTGTTATTTTTTATTTACAGCTGAAATTAGCATAACCAGCTGGAACTATGCGGCACCTGTGAAAACTCACAAAAATACCACAAGAATTAAAGAGAACTCATCAGTACAGGAAGATACTATTGGCAGTCTGTTTTCCCATTTTAACTTCACTGCCTAGGTCTTTGCTGACTTGGAACACGTATGTAGCCAGTAAAGTCAGAGTTTCCAGCATGTATGATCCAGGTCAAATTTGAAAATAATTAGCAAGGACTGAATTTTTATTGAGGCTGCTCATAGTGAATTATAACATTTCAAGGGATATTTCACTGAAAAACTACTAGTTTTTTTTATTTCAGCAAATGATTGGATATTCTTTGCAATAATCATCACATTTACTAAGGTAATATTTCACCTTGGTAAATTAAACCAGGCCTATCGTTACAGTTTTAACATTGAATAAAAGGGTGATGATCTCTTTTTTATAATAGAAAAAGTGTTTATTTTTTTATTTGTTTTAATACTTTTTTTATAAATTCTTTGGTCTTCTCCTTTTCTGTGGCAGTAAAGACTGAAGGGGGAAAACTGGCATATGCATTACAGAATCCAGGAGGGCTGTGGGTTGCTCCTTCTGTGCATGTTTCTGTGCATGAAATCAGGCATGCCACATCAGGAACCTTCTATACTCTAAAAAAAAAAAGTCCTGGATCTCACACATGTGCAGTGAGTTTAGCACTTTATTCACATTTGCAGGAAGACACCTCACCTGATCTCATGCCTGGGCAGGGCAAGATCAGGTGACATGACACTGGACTGGGTTGTGAAGGGATCATGGACTTTTTTTCATCGGGAAAAGTAAGCGCTATTTTTTCCTTTAGTAAATTCTTTTAGCGAATCACCCCATTATATTTTAATTTTGAAAAAGTCAAATTGTTATCTGTGATAACATAATGTATCTCTTAAGGATTCCACCCACGAGGCCCCTGGTAGATGATATCTGTCTTAGCAGGACAGTTGAGCCCCATTAACCTGATGCAGCTGATTTATATCATAATAATAACTTAATATCCAGCATCCTATACCCAGACTCTTTGTAAGATTGTATTGCTCGTTGTTCCCCCTATGTAGATTCACCTCCCTGTTTGACCTGAGGGCCATTGTCACCAATAGAGAAAGCACTGGGAAAAGCCTAAAAATGCGAGTTGGCACCAGAACAGGAAAAGGGAAAAAAGTAAAAACTTCCATTGTGGACATCTTTTATAGCAACAATTTGTCCCCTGGTGGCTGGCTGTGGATACCACTTATCACCAACGATAATATTCCTGTTTTATCAACAAACTTTTTTTTACTTACCTTTTCCAATCCGTTCATATTATATCTTCTACTACATAGTATATAATGATGCTTTAATACTATAACCCATTATCCATAAATCCTCTTGGAGGTACATTAGCCTTTCTATACAATAACAGTCTCTAAGAAGATTAGAGAAAACAATTGGAAATAACACAATATTTTAGGACTCCAATTCCACCTTCTTGTCCTTTACAACACCTACTAAACGACTAAAGGAACTAGTTTACTGACCTGCATAAGCAGAATGGTCATAGCAACGCAACCAGTAAAGGTTTAACATTTCTGATATCTTGCATCATGTTGGTTAGATGAAGAGACAAGTTACAAAACTTGTGGGCCTGAAAGCTTTAATAGATCCCCTGATGAAGCCAATTTAGGCGAAACGCGTCAGCATGAGACTTGATATATGACTGTGTTAACCTACACAAGATTGTCAAAACACAATCTCCAGCTGTATGTAAATTACCAGCGTTTCTCGAGATGATATGAAATTATATGCATTTATACAATAGTCCCATGTATTTGTATCATTTGATATTTAGTTAATTGATAAATTAATAAAGTATTTGTTTTTTATCTGTACTTCTTTGTGCCCACAAAAAGCCTCCTTCCTCTATCTCTTTCTTTCTTCTTGCTTCACCATTTAGCTGAACTAGCAACAATTACCCCTTGGATTTCATGTTGAGCATCCCAGGAATGAAGACAAATGGGACAAAGGCGACAGAATATTAAATTGTCCGGATTTTTAACCTTTTTATTCTTTTATTAAATAAAAAAATGGCCATAAGTACACTTTAAGGGGTCCATTTATAAACAGGATTTGTTCAGCAGAAGTGCTTGGAATTTGTTTTGTATGTAAGTAACATTTACATATAAGGTCAGGGGATATTTATGGTGAATAGTACTATTAAACCATACAGTTTTTATCCCCATATGTTGCCTTAGTGTATTGTGCTGCCAACCCTATTGCCAGTAGTTTGGAAGGCATCACAGAGCTTGCAAAGGAACATAGGAATATTTTCTATATGGTAAATCTTGCAATGCCACATGCAAAAAGGAATCCGCTCATCTTTACAAAATAGCCAAGCAATTATGAACCTCTGAAAAAGAATTTACGTCTTTTCTTCTTTCTTTATAGGTCAATATTAAGCACTTCTGTAAAGTGAACAATATAGAAAATGTTCAATATACAGGAATGGAATAAAATGTTCCAGCAAATTATGGGCCATAAAAAAGAAAATTTATATATTGATCCATTCAACAAATTCTACAAAAATTATTAATGATTTCATATAAAAAGGTAAAGACACGTGATAAAATATTTATTTTTACAAATAAGAAAGGTAAAAAGTTGAGAAATGTTTCCTTAAAGCAGCTCTACAAAAAGGCTGGGATCACAAAGCCAGATGTTAGCAGTTTTAGTTTATGTGTACACCAATGTTGTAAGTCTTTTTTTTTTCTTGCTAAATATCTGTAGTAGGGTTGACTAAGTCGTGAAATTATTGATTTTTCCCTGCAAATTTTTGAATTGCTTTTTAAGATTAAAATTTTAAGCAAATTGCATTTTTTATCTTGACTTTTTGTCTCGAACAAATTTTATATTTTGGTAGAGATGGGTGACCCAGTTCATGAAAGGTTGGGCAAACCTTTCTTTCTTTGATGAGGCTTTCTTTGTTTGATGATCCATAAGAGTGTTCATAAATTGGGTGGATGGTCCTCCAATTTGGGTAAAATGTATTTAAAGTTTGAACAACATTTAAAGGCCAATGCTTTTGAACAGCATTTGTCCTTTAAGTGGAAGATTTGCCAGCCATAGCCTTCAATGAAATTCAACTTGAACATCAACATTCTCAAACAATTCTTCATATTTGCCTATCATTACCCATGGTCCATCTGACTATTAACCTAACCCTAACCCCCTTAACAATTAACCAGTCCCTCCTAACCTTTACATTATCCTTTGACCTATCAGTAAATCGTAACCTAGGAAGAACTCTTTAGTTCCTAACCTACCTAACACAAGCTAATCCTTATACTATATTACCATTTAATACTTCCCAATACCTTCCCCTGGCTTTATATCTTATTCCCATTTACTCAACCCTAACTAAACCCTAACTAACTAACCTTCAAACCTTTACTATTCTTCAATCAAAAGCACCTGAACCAGTGAGTCTGTTAATGGGAATAGTTATTTCTCTTTATTTTTAATATCTAGCCAAAACTCTTAGGTGAACAGAATTAGTTAAGTCAGGGAGTATTGGGCCCACTTGGCTCCAATTTTAACCCACCCTGAGAGCCTTTGGGTAAATCTTGAGGAACCATGCAATGAAAGATCCATTTTGGAAGCCTATCCCTGCTACATAACCAGCATAAAAATTTTCCATAGTTCTAAGAGAAAAAAATAATTTATATTAAAAACAGCTCCAAGGAGACATTGCCAATGTTCAAGTTTGTGTTTATTGTATACAGTGCTGCCTTTACCAGTATAGAGTTCGGGTCACAGCACTGGGAACAAAAGCAGACACCATGGGGGCACGGATCACAGAAGGATTTCCACAACAGCGTCTGGGTTTTCACAAATCACTTGGATGAATTTTATCTTTCCTTTGAGTTTTCACGTGTCTTCTGCCAAAAAATCGGCTCTATGTTTTACACAAGGTTAACAGAACTACGTTGAGTTATTTTGCAAATACTGGCACAAAATAAATGGAAACATTTCTGGAACAACGCAATATGTGATTACCCAAAAAAAAACAACCGAACAACTGTTTTAGCTTGTAGGGAAACATCAATGTACAATGACTGCTGAGATATGACTGTCAGTCCCAACCAACAGACTTTAAATAAGAACAAATAATCCTTCCTTATCTCTATAAAAGTTTGGTTTCTGGATTGGTGTAGAGATCTCAGGCAGTACAATTTTTCACCTTATTTATGGCCCTTTTGTGCATGTGATCAGCCTATATACTGCAACACGTAATGGAATACAGTTGATCCTGAATTTCTAATGATGATATATGGTAAGTAAAAAATAATACATGCTCTAAATTGAATTTTTGAATTGAATAGCTGCATTTATTTTTTATTTTTTTTTTAAATTGAATACAAATGAATGTATGGTTAAATATTGCTTGCTAAAAGAATAGTAATACATACAAAAAAATTAAATTATTAGCTAATGGAAAGGGAAGGAAGGAGTTGGTAATAAGGACTGATTGGGTTTACTAAGGGATAATGAGGGGTTATTATTATTAAACTGTATTAATATATCACCAATATATAATGCAGTGCTGCACATTAAACAGGGGTTGCAATTAACAGACATATACAAACAATGACACAGGAGAAGGGTACTACCCTGCCCAGAAGAGCTTACAATCTAGGAGGTGGGGGAAGTATCACACAATAGGAATGATGGGAAGTAGTGAGGGTTTGAGAGACAGAAGAAGACGGGTAGTTGAGTTTGAAAAGATGGGTTTTAAGGACTCTTTTCAATATGGGGAAAGTACAAGCAAGCTGAATAGGACGAGGAAGACCATTCCAAAGAGTTGAGGCAGTTTTGGAGTCGTGCATGTGATGAGGTTATGAGTGAGGAAATCATTGGTAAGTCATTAAGGAAGCAAAGAGAACAGCGTGTACTGTGATTACGGATGTTGAACCTTTTGTTTTCAACCCCTGTTAAAATTAAAGAAGCAATATCTACCTACTCCTCTGTGTTGTCACAGTAGGTAACTCTTCTCTGCCACAAGATGTTCTTGGTCTTTTGAGATAAATGATGCCCAGCTTCATTAAACCTAATGTGAGTGATTGGCATTCACAATCTAATGATGTACAATGTGGCAATGATGGGCAATTATGCTAGAAAAAAAAATCCAAAAAGTAATATAAAAATGGTAAGCATAAGTAGATATAAATGTAAAAAATGTTGTTGGGGATACGTTGGGTCCTAGGTGGCTGAGCCGTATATAGGCCTTTCAGTTGTCTGCAGTTCAGGAGTATTGTTATGTTGGGGTAGCTGACTTCACACTAAGTTCACTTCTAACACACAGACTGTTCAGTCCGATTATCAAACGGGTTAAGGAATCTGTAACATGCTAATTAGTAAGTGCTGCAGAAGTTTCTCTTTCCACTAAAATTCTTCAGGTTTAATGAGATAAACATACAAATGCTTTGCTTAAACCCATTGCACAGGTTAAACAGAGCATTTAAACTAATAGGGTGTAATATTCACATCTTATACCATGTCAGACACATTGAGCCATGCCTAATTAACTGATAAAGATCTATGTGTACGTGTGACATGTTTGTAAAACGCGTATGCTTTCGCAATTCTTTAAGAAAACAGGAGCAGAGTGACTTTGATTCCGCAGTATGTCTTAATTAGCAACGTCAATTAACAACTATCGCTGCCGTCGCCATTTATTCTTAGACAAAGTGCCATTTCAGGAGCCAAACGGCTTCATTTGTGCGGTGACGCAATTAACTAAAAAAAAAAAAAAAGAAGGCAAAAGGCCAAATAAGCTTTGCTTCTTACTTTTTAATTGTCATGCGCTGTGAAACATTTTTTTCCCAATTATTGTTAAACTCAAAAGTGTAAATGAGATTTTTTTTTTGCAGATTGTTAGTAAAATTCTAAAGAGGGCAATATCTGTACTTGCAAACAAATTGTGGAGGAATCGAAATATTAAGAATAAAGGAATGAAATGATTAGATCTGTACAGGCTATAAAACAGGAAGTTGGAGGAATTCCCCCATAGTGAGGTAGTTTTTCTCTCAGTGGAATAGTTGTCCACAATGGATGTTTTCCTTCAATTCTTGTTCAGTTGACAACTCTAACATTTATGATTCTTAATAAATCCTATTTACATAAATCTAAATTTGTCTCCAAAGAAGTGACTTCCTTGATCAGACTACTGATGTCTGCAGCCTGTGGGACTAAACAAGCTGCAAAGCAAGCTGCTCCAGTTTGCCAACTGTTTTGGTAACCCATAGTGCTCTGGAAATCCTTTCAAATAATCTCCTTATCAAATTCACTTTGGTAATTAAATCTTGCAATATGGAATTGTCAAAATGAACAGAGGCAGTAAAAATGACAAAATACGGATAAAGAAGCCTTTTCCAATGATCTATTTTTGCAAGTTTGTTGTTAGTCAAACCAGCAATATCAACTGTAAAAAGTGAAAATGTTCCATTATGAGTCCAAGATGGAGGTAAAAAAGTTGGAACTTGTCCCTCTATGGGTCTCCAAGCAATGATTAGGAAAAGGACCATTGGTACAATTCACACTTGTTGTGTTTGTCTTGTATTAAACTTTGGCCAAAAATATGTGGACACTTTTAGGAATTATTGAGTGTAGGTCTTTAGGTATTTTAATGGTTAAAGATGCAATAAAGACATTTTAGATATCTGTATTGCTTCAGTCTTGTTTCAATAGTCTGAGGAGCAGTCAATACAGTCAAAGCAGATGCCAAATGTCATAGTTTGTTAGGGTTAGATTAAAGGGATTTGTGTGACCTGCTTGACCCCTTTCCAGATGTAAGCAATAGTGTTGGTCAAATATCTCACTATTAGATTTGACAGATATTTGATCGAATAGTGAGATATTGTTCAGGTTATCGAAAGCTGAATTCGAACACCATTGAAGTCAATAGTGGGGGAATTCAGGTTATTTTTAGGGACTATTAAGGGCTGCAAGAGCAATCAGATTGCCCTTTACTAGTTGTATGTGTTCTTGGATAGAGTTTCTATTGTGTGTTTGAGAAATTAAGATGTGGAAACTACCCCACTCAGTTTGGACATAGTAGTAGTCTTCCATCTTGTCTTTATAATGAGTAAGGACATCATTAGACATGACCCATCAGTAAACAAATCTCCAAGACTAACTATGTGACTTAAGCCCCATAATTAGTCCTAGAGGTTTGTTGATGGTGCTGTGTACACACAAATCAATTCTGTTCATGGAAGAAGGAAAGGGATAGGAGACGCGAGCAGCACTCTTTCCATATGAGAGACTGCTAGCTGTTCCCCATCTGATGTTCATCAATCCACTGTGGGGACCATTGGGATGGTCAGGGGGATTTCTGTACATATGACATTATCTGACATCTATACACAGATTTACTGTATTTTTTAAAACCTAAGAAACCAAAATTCTCCCTTCAAACTAACATTTGGGATTTTTTTAGGTACCTAAACAAAAGTTTTTACCTATTTGTAAAATTGTTTATTTCATTACATGCATAATAACTATAAAAAAGGAGTACATTGTACAATCACTCATTATGTTGAAATATAATTGTGCTAGTCATCCCTTGAAAATGCACAGTTATGTCCTTTACGCGTTTCGCTATCAGGTTCCAAAAGAAAGAAACATGGAAGTTGCACAGTAATTTAATAAAATATCTGTAGACATCAGCAGAGAAATAAGAGGAAAACTGTTCCAACAGGTAATACATTGTCAATACAATCTAAGAACATAAATTCCCAAAGCATGCAGTTAGTTTATGCTTCCTGGGGAGTCCCCAATACCTCCTCACAGCCCAGACAGCTGCTGAACTAATATAGAACTAATATCATCCCCTTTGTCAACCCATAGATCTGGCTAGGCTGGTTAGGCAAACTGGGACTTCCAGCTGCAAGGTAGATGTATGCAATGGTCATTTCAAAGTATCCAAACTATTGGAGAAGAATATGTTAAAGAAACAGTGCTGTGGTCAAGTTAGGGTGAGGGGTTAGGGTTACGGTTTAGGGTTAGGGCCCAGTGCTGCAGAACCCATTTAACAGTGATCATGGAATGCAAGTTGCAAGTATTGGCACAGCTTTGGGCTTATTCCTCTTTAAGCCGTTTTTACACACACCGGACTAAAAGAACTCTTTCTCGAAGTGCCAAAGCCTATTGCATAAAACTGCTGTGTGGAAAATATGATACCCCAATAAATCCTGTTTACTACAACTCGGTTTTTGCGTACATTACTTTGGTTAGCTGTAAAAATTAAATACTGCGCCTGTCACGGAATTATAAACTGTTCCATTCCACCCATTGTTCTTGTTTGGATACAAAACTCAGAAGGGAAGTAAAAAATATACACATTTTTGGCTTGGGTTCGGTTTATTTTTTTTATTCGATGAAGGAACAAAGGCCTGAAATGTAATAACACTGATAAAATACAATTTCTGTCTACTCTAGGCTTGTTACGGCTTATTTTATCAAAACAAGGAAACCGGGAAGTAGCAGAGTCAACCAAAGCAATGATTTTTAATATTTAACCCCAAAAAATGTATTCAGTGATTTTATTTTGTATCTATTTTTATGATTTGATTTGTTCAATGATTTTGTTGCAGAAATATGGGTTTTGCCTTTCATAACATTTTTCATGAAATCTTCATAATTTTTCATGTGGATGGCTTAAGTAAAAGTGCTTTAAAAATTACCTGCAATTTTTATTACAAAACCATGCAATCACTGTATTATCATGGACTTGATGATCACAAGGCTTTGTTAGTAAACAAAGCCATGCCAGTTACAGCTGCCACAATAGTTTACTATGTGCACCTGCTGAGTGATACAATTACATTATGACAATTAGTAACTTAAACCATTCTGACTTTTGCTGTTGAAGTGGAACTAAAGTTCCATCTTTTTAAATTTTGGATGTTCTTGATGATATCCTTCCTGCAATAGCAGTTTTTATTATTACTAACTTGTAATTATATAGTGCCAACATATTATGCAGCCGTTTTTCATAGTCATGTGATTAACTGCCAGTCTAATGTCCCTACCATAGTCATATATCAGTCTAAGGCCAATTTAAGGGGAAACCAAATACCTAACTGCATGTTTTTAGGATGTGGAAGGAAACCGGAGTACCCGAAGGAAACCCACGCAAACACAGGGAAAACCTAAAAACTCCATGCAGATAGTGCCTGGTATCTAGTGCTGCAAAGACCAGAGTGCTAACCTCTAACCCTGAATGCCATACCAGCTGTCAGAATTTCACTGCAGGTGTCAGGACTGAATAAACTCATCCTAGCTCAGCCAATCAAGATGGTGGAAGATGGGAATGCGGGCCCGCAACGTAATGGGGACAAGTGAGTACCCATTGGGTTTAGTTCTGCTTTATTATTCAACCATTATTATCCTAGATGGATCAGACACTAACCACCTTCCTTCTGTTCAATATGAAGTTTCTAAGTAGATCCAGGAACTATGCAAAGGTACCTATAAACCTCCCTTTCCCATATAGATTATGGGCCTGATTACGGGCTTTATGATTACTTTGAAAGATGGTGAGACATTTTTAAATCATATTTTATATATTATATTTATATATTATAATATTAATAATACACTATAGTGGGGCATAGTCCTGGACCACTCAAGCAATTATTGTTAACAATATCCTGTTTGGGGGCAATGCAAATTTACTGCATGAAGAAAATTGAATTGGCCTGATAAGCCCAAAAATTTCCTGATCATCCCATGTTATAAGAAAAATTACAAAAAATGATGAAGAGCAAAGCTTCTAACAGGGACATCATTTCTGGTGACAACTGTTAACCTAACAGGAGTTGTTTTATCCCTTCTTCAATCTATTTCTGAATTTGCCAGAGCTCATTCTGGAATTCTGTCAAACATGGCACATTACGTGTGAGATATGTAAAGAAATTTGCCTGAATTGACATATATTTACATTTCAGCAATCATTTCATCATACGAGTCTTGTACTGTATAATCTTCATTCATTTTCCTGGTTAGTGCCGCAATATGTTATTTGTAGGAGAAAAATACATTTTAATTACCTTTCCTACAACACTTAAGAAGGATTCAAAGGCATAATTATAATATAATATGTGTATCCAGGAAACAAGTGAAACGGACGCCCTTCATTTTCCTTCTATGGATTCCGCTAGCTGGATGTGTTGTTGGTCTGCCAACTCTTGTCATATGATTCTGTACAACATATAATGGTAGACGGTAAGGAAATCAATTCTGCCTGGGCATTCTGTACATAAAATCACATGACTAAGTTAGCCCGATACTTTCCTCTGAGCATCTCCCCATACCCTTCCACTCCCTCCCCCACCCACCTGCTGGTCAGCCCCCAAAAACCTCACAAACACCATTCTAGATCTAATTGGCTGACACAGTAGTCCTTTATTATACAAAACATAGATTAATATTACAATACAACCATTACATTTTTATCACCAATAAATAACCATGCATAACCCCTCCCATAACAATTTCTTAACCACCCATAACCAACTTAAAAAGCCACATTGTACCAGCTTAACCTTTTTGGCTGCTGCTTCTGGAAAGCCCCCAAATCCACCTATTTGAGACCATCCATTGCAATGACCATAGACAGAATCCTCCTCACTCTCCACCACCTAGCCACCAGTATGCACACACCAACCATCACCCATCGCCAAACACCATATCAAGGGAGGGCGAGTGGTAAACTTTCTCCCTGCAGCACTAGCTGATCATGTCCCACCCTCTACCTTGGCCTTCTTAAAACCTACTTAACCCCATCTTTTTCCACCTACCAACCAATCACTTCTAACTACCTCCCCCTTTCTAGCACCCTCTTTAAGCCTTCCCTCCCTTGGATGCCCTTATCACCCTGTCATGCATCCCCTTCGCCTAATATGTGCTAAATTTGCTTCTAGCCTTCCTATAGGTAGCCATTTCTGTGAATTTATGTATAAATAATGGGGCCAGGACATCATTCCTTTCAGCCCAATGCAAATGTCCAACATTATGAGAAATATTATGTTATAGAGCATCAATAGGCCACTAACATAAGGCAATACAAAGTAAATAACTCCTTATGGCATCTTTTAAACAAGAAATAGGTAACTTTACCCTATATAGATTTGTGCTCACAAAAGAAAAAAAGGAATTAATGCGGCACCCCACTTCCGTCTCATGGTTCATGTTCCTACTGTTTATTCCCAAAAGCATGGAAGTCTACATTTCTCAGACATGAAAAAACGTGCAGATCAACTGCAGAACACTATACTGAGATTTGAAGCCATGGATCCAGTATTTTTGTGAACCTTCCTTCGAGTGTTGCCTTTTGTCTATCTGACTCCCCAATTTTATTTCTCCAGGGGTCTAATTTTGAGTCATTCCACCTTAATCTCTTTCCCTTTCTTGTCAACGTCCTTGCCCTGGCTCTGTATAGTCCTGATCCAGCACCAGTGTTCATCAGACTCCAGTCCCCCAATCTAACACAGCACTCTTAACATATAGCAAGCCCCCTCTCAGCCTTGGGATGCTTTTGTGCCATCCAGCAAATGTTTGCCCCAGAACTGGCAAGGGATGGCATCTGGCGACAGGACTGACAGAGGACCAGGAGCCCACAGATAATGCATTACAAAAGATTCCGATAGAGGCAAGTTCATAAAACAGAGCCAGAGGTAATACACAGGTAATCAGTCCACCAGACGAGGTAACCAAGGGTAAAGACAAAGCAGAGTGAGGGTTACAGGCAAAAGGTCAGTCCTGGCAGCATACAATCACAGGAGCAGGCAGGGCAGGATGAAGCCAGGGACTAATCTGTGCCTAAAGTCTCCTTCAGCTGTGCACAGCCTCAGAGTATGTGCCGGGGATGCTGGATCCTTTCAGGCTGCAAGGTTAAAGAGAAGCAGGGGATGTTCCTATTTTCTAGTTCTTCTTGCTTGCTGGCCAAATAAGTGTTATGTTATTACTTCATTTTCCAATCATATTGTTGATATTATATCATAATATATATCATATTGTTCACTACTTTCAAAATTTGTTTTGTTTTGTTACTTTGTTTATTGCAACTTAAGTTGTTTATTATTGTATTATTGTTTATTATTGTATGTTTGCTGCCTGTCTCAGATGGGTCCCATCTTTTTAACTTTTGCCAGAACATGTGTCTCTCTGCGTACTGGTTACAGAAATAAAGATTGCAGGAGATGCTTCTTCTTTCTCATTTGACTGTTTCTCCAATGGCGCATGCAAATAAACTGTATGCTCTGCCAATATTTTATGCAGACATACAGACACAGGATGCAAATCATATAAGCATGATTTGCCTACCTCTTGTGACTGCCACCATTAGTGAGTGCCCAGTGGCCTTTTATTTGGGAAAGCAGCATGGGTTGGTGGTAAGGGAGTGTGGTTGAGTAAGTATACATGCCTAGGGGATTAGCTATGTACTGCCACTATCATTGAGCACAGGGATCATGTTCGCTATGGTCAAACATTTGCACAATTGGCAATGTAAGCATATCATGGTGAAATTTCCTTCCTCTTGGATGTAGACTGGAACAAGAAACAAATCATTCACATGCACAAAAAACTTTCTTGTACCTAAAGCAAATGTATTTAGTGTTTTTCTGAGTCTTTTTCTAAGAGGTGGCCACACTTAACCCATACAGAGAATGATATTACTAATGATGGTACCATGCTCATTACTTATATTAATTTCTAGCAAAAGTCTTGATGAAGGAGATATATTAAAACCCTGAAGGCCATTGGACATGAATACGACAATCAAATAAAGCATTTTGATTAAGAACCATTCATTCCTTCTTATGTCCCAAGGCTTCACCCCTCTGGATTAAAGTAGCACGCTCACCATTTGCTGTATGTGTTAATAACTTACCCCATTATATCCGTAATACCCTATGCAACCTTTTGCCTTCACTATGTTTTATTTTGCCATTTTAAAGAAAGAAAAAGATTTAGATTCAGCGACTTGGAAATCTGGAGCAGCTTTGAAGGGTAATTATCATGGATTTTTATTTAAACAGACCAACTAAGCAAATTGCAGGTTTCGCAAAAAATAAATGTCATTAAAGTGAAACTTAGCAGGAGCGAGGAGGGTACAGCCGGCCAAACGACGTGTTGTATTACCTTCCAGGGGAAACTGCCAGACAAAAAGATGAGGTTTGGTGAGTTCAAATGACTTAAATTTACAGCAATTAGCGCTAAGTTTATAGATCTTGACACCCAAGGACTTGCCAAGTGAATGCTACAGGGAAAGAATTACTGCCAACCTACGCCAAGGGATCAATGCCACCATCAACAAAACAAATAAATACAAAACTAACTAAAACTATAAATAGGGGACTGGATTGTGCTTCAAAATGCACAGAGAGGTATAAAAATATAAATAAAATCTCCAGAAGACTGAGCACTGTCATTGCCTAGGAAATATATTTGAAGTGTACGAATGGGTGAAATTGAGACATCCGGGGACTTTTGTCCTTAAATTTCCTGTGCAGAGCTCTTCCCTTAATATGTAGAGAAGAGAGGATGTGTTTTGTAGTCCTATCCTTGGGTAAAAACACTACTTTTCAATTAAAACATTACATGGAATGACTGTTGTCATCCAAGGACAGGAAGTCAGCATTTCAAGGTGAAACAATGATAAAAAAGCCTGGGAAAAAAAAGAATGCATCCACCATTTTTAGTAACTAGTATATAGAATTATATTATATTTGTGTTCTTGAGTTTGCTTTAAAGTGAACCTCCCACCAATCTTGAATGCCATCTAAGCTTGTTGCATTAAAAGAAGTGCAAAATGTTCATCTCTCATGTTGCTCATGCAGCCTGAAACCAGTTGTTTTTTAGAGAACTGACCCCCAAAGTCTGTTACCAACACTGGTAAAATTGACTCCTTTTGTTCAATGACACTCAAGTCATATTGACATGGAGAAACCAAAGAGTGATGTGGGGGACTATAGAAATGGACACATCTCTCAGATACATTAAAGTTACCTTTTCATGTACATTTTCCAATCTCAGTTTGCACAGAACTAATAACCATCACTTTTGTGAAACACATTTACTATGTAAATTGTTTAAAATATATCAATCTAAACTTTGCAAACCAGGCTGAAGTGACTATCTGATACTTAAATTAGATTTCCATTATTTTTGCTCCAGAGACACAACAGGAAGTGAGAGTAGTTTTTCCAAAGTGAGAAAAATTCTCCCAAGAACAGGTGTCCTTCATTGGAAGATCTCCACCAATCTCTTGTTTTGGTGGCAACTGTACCACCAATGATTTCCCACCAATTCCATGGTCATTGGGAAAGATATTGGGATGAATCTCCCTATCAAGGACACAACAGTAGCAAAAACATGCGTCCTCCTAAAAGCAGATGGCACCAGATGTTTGTTAGTTCTATCCTGACCCTCTTTAACTCTGATGCACCAGGTCAGTTTTTATGATATGAAGTAAATTAAATCTAAACTTTCCTTCTTGAACACCCTGCCACTACTTGAGCAAAAATCTGTCTTTTGGCCACCACGCCCAGATAGCTGCCCAAGGTGAATCATTGAATATAAGACTTGATAGAGAACATTTGTAAAGCTGCATACACACCTGCAATTATTGTCGTTGGAAAGGATTTTTCACAATCCTTTCCAATGACAAAAGACTGAAAGATGCATGAACGAGTACTGTACATACAGCACCATTCTGCTTTATACAGAAGGGAGGGGGAGAACGACTCTTCCCTTTCCCTTGCATTATGATCCTTCGTCGTACATCATCCATGGATCCACCAAGATGGTCGTTCAGACGATGGATGACGGGCGCTGTACGCACGCCTGATATTAGCCCTGAGACGATTATTGGACCAGATCCATTGGAGGTGTATACGCAGCTTTAGAGATCTAGCGCCTCATCTTTCCTCTTCTTCCTGAACAATACAAAACTGCAGATTGCAGCTAGTAGTACCTCTAGGAAAGCCATTCTTGGCCAGTGCTCCTCTAGAGGTTGCCAGGGGTTCCTTGAGCTGTGAATGATCAATCTTCCATGTGATGATACCAGCGTAGTTCATGAGCCAACACTGCTTTTCATTTATCATGTTTTTGAGGGTAACATTATGACCACCACTGTAAAGAAATCATTATTTCAGCTCATGTAATGGGCATTTTCCCACTGACACCCATTGAATTGGTTTTAGCAGTGGTTCCCTATGGTTGGGAAAGGCTGTTCTTAGAAATATAGAGGCTTCCATTGATCTTCTAAAAATACTATTTGGCTGTCATGTTGATCCAGGTAGTTCAGCATTTTCTGAGCCCCTGGACAGACACAGCCAGCTAAAAAGCATTTCCAAGAGACTATCCCTCAGCTTTCTCTCAGCTCAGACTTTCAATAACTCTGTTGTTCGTCTCTTATTTTTTTTCAGTCCTGTTGTTTCATGGAACTGAACATATTGTTTTATTGCAACCCCTGCAGCCTGTCGCTCTGTACAGCTCCGGGGGAGAGGTCAAGGCGGCAGAAATCATTATCAACAACAACAGCACGGCCAGGGTTTTCGGTGGCAAATGTCACGATTCTGCGTTAGGCATAAACAAAAGAAGCCATAAAAAGGAAAACATTAAAATAGAATTTATGTAGAACTAATTATTTAAACCATTTAGGAAATTGAAACTTTCTACATTCAGTTGTTCTTTTTTAGTCCAGCTCATCTTTATTTCCATTTGTATAGTGAGTGTGTACAGACACTATGCCATGGCATGCAAGAACAGTATTTATTTGGGGCTTATTTCTAACTCACTCTTTTTTTAACACAAAAGTGCTCAAACACAGGATTCTTTTGACAAGACAAGACATTTTGACATGTTTTGCCTGCCATTTAAACGCACCTCGATAGGACCTGCTGTGTTATAAGAAGTCAACATGATGCAATTTAAACACAGCTTCTGAACCTGCCATCTGCACTATGCCACTGAAGTCAATTGACATCTGCTGACTTGCATTTAATGGGACTCTTATGTCAAATGCAAGAAAACAAAGCCCATCTACATGAGCCCTAAAGCTGAACTCTAAGCACACAACTAAGTTGAGATAAATATACAATATGTATACCCTGACAGATGGAACAACCTGATCTGTGTCCTCCTTTTTTGTCTTTTAATGTTAAGCAATACAACTTGGTCACCAACTGTAATTGGAAAATGAAGCAACACACCAATGAGATCATCACTGTGCTCTGTCCTTCTGTAAGCTCCCTCAGTTATTGACTGACAGCATTGTGCAATGCATTGGCGCTCTGATTAGTTCGGAATATTGACCCTATCACAGCCTTATTATTGCTCTGTATGAGTTTACTAGGTTGCCCCTCCCTGTTTATGCTTTCCACATGACATTGGATTTTGTCCAGGGGACTTTGTGTCAATGTGGAAGGTCAGGTACTGATGTTGGATGAGAAGACCTGGCTCAACATTGGTGTTCCAATTCCTCTCCAAGGTGCGAAGTAGGGTTGAGGTCTGGACTCTGTGCAGGACAATTGAGTTCCTACAGACAAAGCTGGTGATTCCATGTCTTTATAGAGCTGGAATTGTACCCCGGGGCACAGTCATTGGGGAACATAAAGGGGTATTCACCAAATAGTGACCACAAGGCTAGAAGAGAACAATTGCCTACAATATCTTTGTATGATATAGAATGAAATGGAGATTAGAAGACCTGGGTCACCATTCCAATTCATCCCAAAGGTGTTAACTAGGGTTGAGGTCAGGGTTCATTGCAAGACGTGCCAGACTGGTGACACCATGATTTATTAAAGTTCTCCAAGGCTGAAAAAACTGGGTGATGCAGCAAA
The DNA here is from genome assembly GCF_032062135.1 of Pyxicephalus adspersus. Lineage (NCBI taxonomy): Eukaryota > Metazoa > Chordata > Amphibia > Anura > Pyxicephalidae > Pyxicephalus > Pyxicephalus adspersus. The sequence goes on along the minus strand of NC_092871.1, from coordinate 3,267,426 downwards.
CCTGTATTGGATTTCTTCAAAATCATTTGCTATTTCCTAGCAAATGTTTTGAATCTTAGGCCAGATCCATTCCAGGCTTGCTGGATCATCCAGCCTCACTGATGAAAGTGTATCCTCTCCAGCCTTAGAGAGCTTTAATAAATCAGGCACCATGTCATTATGGAGCTCACTTTGTACACCGAACACAGTCATGAGGGAACAGAAAAGAGACTTCACCAAACTGTGACCAGAAGGCTAGAACAGCACAATAGTCTACAATGTTTCTGTATGCTGTTACGTTGACAGGACCCTTCCCTTGAAACATCAGACACTTGGAGATGGTCACAAATTCGTAACCATATAAATTATCCAAGAAAACAACAGAGAATGAAGTCTTTCACACAATTGCTGGTTTGATCCACAGGAGAAGACAATTACGGAAGAACCAGCAAAGCAAAACCCAGGGTGCCAAGTGTGGGAGCCATTAAAGTGTAAAATATGACAGGCGTGGAGGAGAGGGAAACAGGGCTCTCAGAGGAGAAGTGACACCAGATCCTAATGGTGCATAAAGGGGAGCGGGGAGCCACTGACACGCCAACGGTGAAATTAAATGAAACAATATGACATTGAATGCATGTAAGTGTGACTGTCCTTTGAGAAATAAACCCCACAGATGACAGGCCTGCTGTTTGCTTGATGATGGCTGCCAAAAACACAAGGTGTGAGGCCTTTCAGGGAGCCTAGCGATCTGTGTGACATTTCCTGTGCAGAAGGCGATTGTCTAACACGGACGGTGGGATTTTCCAAGAACTCTACGTGGAGATTTAGAACATAAATGAAGCATTGAAAATAACGACAGATGTTCTGTTTGTGGCCACCCCTACACTACTGCAGAGCCAGTGGACCGTGCAAACATGACTGAGTCACAATAACGGATTTCTGTAGTAAGAGCTCGATAAGCCTGCAGGGCTATGACCATTGTGCTGAGAAGGTGTTAGTCCAAATCTACAAAAAAAATGCAAACAAAGCAAGATTGGCCAATAAAAAGTACAAATAAATAACAAATAAATTACCTTTAGGCAACCAGAATATTCACATGGAGATCTGCACTGGAAGTTTCACCTCCTAAAATCCCATCCATGGAAGTTTCCTTTAATAGTGATCAGACTGACCTGTTGTACAATATATTGTAACATCGGATTAAATTAGAGCTGAACTCCATGAAAGGTAATGCCATGGTGAAAATTTGTTGCAAACACGGATTGCCACTTTGGGGTAATTAGGGTAGGGCAATCAAGCAATGACTATTGCCAAATAGAGGTTGCCAGAATTTGGGTTCACTTCTTGGAAAGTTTGTGAGTTTTCAAGCTGATTGTACAAGTTAGTGCCATGGTTCAAAGCAGATCCCAACTATTTATTGTACCCGGCCAAAGGCTTTGTCCATGGGAAAGCCGCCTGCTATGTACCTCTTAACCAGCCAGGTGCTTGATTACAATGTAAGTGTTGAGGAATGTTGCCATTGGCTGCTGGTGTTACAAGTACCAGCCAATCAGGACATTCCCTCATGCTTACCTGAGCAATGGGCGCCCATATGAGCCTGTTGGAGAATTAAAAAGTAATGATCTGCTTACTGCTGCTTTATATATGTATTTCATATTGATTATGTATAGATGAATGCAGAGCTGCATTATTCTATGTATTTTTATGTGCCTGGCGATCATCCTTATACTTGGCATGAATATATCTTATCCTGGTGGTAAAACAGATTTACCCCCCCCTTCCCGGTCAAGCAATAGCTCCAGCCAATCAGGATTCACTTTACTATTGCCAAAGCAGTGCAATATGGAGCCTGTTTGGTTGCAATTAAAATTTGCACCTGGAGTTTTCTTAACGGCTACAACTCAACAGACAACCAGCCCTCCTCCAATCCGTGTAATTTTTTAGTCTTAGCATCATGCTGTGACACCGCGGTGTTTGGAAAGGTGAGACACGTGCTATTTAAACATCATTTTTACAGTTCGCTGAACGAGCACTTTTTCTCGAGTCTGTAATACATCCTGCTTTGACAAACATAATTGCTATTGTCAGTTTTTTTTCCTCTATAATGTTACACCAAGCAGTTTATGGAAACTGTACAAAAACGCTGTTCCATAATGGACGCGATTATTAGGCGTTAAAATAAGAAAACATTTTAATTCCAGCCATGCACAAGTTGTGAGTTATTATAAAAGGCCATCGTGACCGACAAAATAACCTGACAACTGTAATAATACCTTCAGGGGAACAAGGGCTAATTCACCTTCACTAAGTTATTTTTTTCCTTTGCCTGATTCGTAAAAAAGTTTTAAAATGCGTTGATTGGTTTGACACTTCCCTGAAACGGCGAAAACAGGTTTTGTTAAAAACAAACTAAAAGAAAACAAAAAAGTGTATATATATATATATATATATATATATATATATATGCAGTAATATAAAAAAGAGAAAAAAGGATTTATATATTTATACATTTTTTTTATGTTTTATATATATACAGTAGATAAATTGACATATAACAAAATCTGTCTCCCCTCTCTCTTCTGCACCTCTAGCATCTATTGAGGATATAATAATTCCAATAATTTATTTTATTATCTTCCAACATATATAGAGAGTAAAAAAGACATTAAACTGACATTATATTACACATTGTTTATACAAATATATATATATATATATATATATATATATATTTTTTTTTTTTTTTTTTGCACTAAAAAAAAAATGAAAATTGGAAACATTTGGGCTGCTTAGTTCTGCATTAACGGGTCTTTCAGCGTGCGAACAAATGATAAGAGTTAATTTATTTTGAGGAAAAAATGATTAGGAGAAAAACCCCTGTGAATTTCCAAACTGTGCTATGGAAGGATATAAGATTAGCGAGCAATTCCCTTTGTCAAATGTATTTACCGTTAAAATATTGGATGGGTAATCTTGTTAGGCAATGTTCTGAGATTAAAATTTTGTGATTGTAAAAAAAAAAAAATGAAAAAAAAATGAAAGAGAGGGTAGGCGAGAGAGTATAGAATGCGATTATGTTCCAGCCTCGCACAATCTATACTAAGTGTTGGTTGTCAGATAACAGATGTACAATTTAACTCACTTTGAGGATCTGATTGTGTGCCGATGACATGTTGAAAAAGAGATTTGTAAAATGTTTCTGGTAAAGAGAACCTTCCGAATGATTTTAATTATTGAGAATAATGAGCGTTTTACTTCGTAAGTACATGTGTTGTATCTTGTGCTGGGGGTGCATTTGCATTGGTATTCTACCCCTCAAACTTTTGTTTTCTGTGTGTGGGCAAAGAAGTTGAAAGGAATCCAACCCAGACCACTAAATCTTCCACCATCCCATTGCAGTAATCTCAACTTTATGGTTAGTGTAGGCACATGCAGGGGTAAACAACAGGTTCATTTTACCGGAGGCATCATCAGCACCTTTTGTTTTGGAAAGGGGAACATAAGCTCCTCCATTGTTCCTGGAGTGGGGAGAAGATGTATTTTGGGAACTCCAAATTCAAGGACTCTCTTGTATCTATCTCAATGTAACTGCTGGGTGTTGGAAACGAAACTGTCATGTGACAAGAAGGAGCGTGAGTCACATGCTCCTCATACCTGGAAATACTGAGTATAAATCTTTGCTCTTGGGAGTGAGATGGGGCAAAAGTTGTGCGAAACAAAAAAGGTGACGTTCAAGAGACAAGCCGAGACAGGAGGCTGCTAGGGATCACTGCAAATACAGTCAGAAATAGACAAAAAGTAAAAATGAATGGACACAATGGAAGATGGAAGTAAAAGAAATACACCCAACATTGAAACAAGTAATGAATATTTTCCTCCACTCTCCAGGTGTTGGCACCTAGGCAAGAAAGACAATACTGCTTAGTGCTACATTTCTTGACTTTTTACATAAAGGAACCTTTGAATTACCTTTCAGGTCTTCAGGGAACCCCTTCTATGATTACTATACCCACAGATCACAGTACATTAACATGGTGGTCAGTGGGAAGAAATCCTCTTACATTGATGTCCATTGGAAGAATGTCTCCCTTACAGATACCCAAAAAGATCATTGGTGTCACTTACACTGACCTGAGAGGCACAAATTGCTCAAACTGCCCCTAGCAACTTCTGGAGGAACCCTGGTTGAGAAACACTGGCCTAGCGGGCCCTAAGAGACATACAATAGGTACCAAAAGCCTACATTTGGCCCCTTGGCTGCATTTTGTGTACAAAAACTGTATAGAGAGAGGCATGATGCATAAATCCTAAAATATGAACTTCGAACCCAGAAATTAGGCACTTTCTGTCCCGACAACGTTTAGAAAAGACCCCCCAGTGAAATATATTTTCTGTTGTGACAATACTCTGCAGGACGAGCCTTTTATCACAAGAAAAGAAGCGGATCTTTGTTAATTCTCACCAAGCACAAACAAATGTACTTCCCAAATCACAGCACAATTATACTTGGATGGCGTCTCTGCCTGAATGAGATTATTTTTCATTTTCGCTAAATGGCAAAACTAGAAACCAAAATACTCGAGCTCCTGGATGAAGTCGTTACAAGTAGACTAGGGAGAAATATTTCTTGTTTCCTCTGTTCTTCTATTCAAATCCTGGCCTTTAAGGGGTTGGGGCCACAACAAATGATTTCATTCTGTGGCAGCAAAGCATAAGAAGTAGGAAGGAATCAAGAAATAAATTGGCCCATTTCTTCTAAACATTGCAATGTACTAACCTATATTATAGTAAAGCCAAAGATTTTGTCCAAATGGGACTCAAGATAACGCAATGCAGAGTTTATATGCTAACAGGTGCCAAGATAGATAGATAGATAGATAGATAGATAGATAGATAGATAGATATCAATTTTTGCATCTGAACACTTTACTGGCTCATAACATGCATATTGGGTCGTACAGCAAGCATTCACTTTCTGCCCAAATGGTGCTTGGAGGATATAGTTAAAATGTTTTGCATGTCTCAGTCCTGGTCATGCAGCAAGTGAAGGAATCTATCTACCCAATACCGATTGGATAATATTAACCAAAAGGTTCATCCTTCTGCTCACATGCTCCTGAAGTAACAATGGGAGGGCTCCTCGCACCTACACCAAATGCAAATGTATGAATTGGCCCCTATTCTGAGAAACACTGATCTAAACTAATGGTTCCCCACTACCACCCTGGCTGAGATATTTGAAAGAGCACAAACTATAAAAATCCTTTTTTTATCGGTTTATATTCGAGTATATACGTTTATAACTGTGTTAATGGGCTTTTCTCCCCCTTTCTAACCTTTCACTTTTGTTACATTGTAAATTTATTCTCCAATTACAATAAATAAATGTGGAAACTGATTGACCCTTCCTAATATTTATCTACCTTCCCCTTTTGACAGAAATCATTCATTACTTTCTGTTTTAAACATATACAATAAATAGATTTTTTCTTTCATTTGTAAACCATGCTATACATATATTTTGTGTTGCAGCTTGTCTTGTCTGCCTTAATCTTGAGATGTTCTATCATGCATGTAACAGGGAGAAAATCTCACCGCAACAAGACGCGCTGTTAGAAGTGTGCGGCTTTGTCAGACGTCTTCAAGTCTGACAGTCACTTGTGAGATTTTCCTTTTTCTTACAGTCATGTAACATTTTATGAAAATGGCAGCTAAATGTTATTGAGGAAAAGACAGTATTGTTATCCCGTCAGAGTGTCAGATGAAGAATGTACCTAGGCTGATTGTGTAACGTACAGATGTAGGGTATCGCTGCGGGGAGCTCGCTCTGGCCTCTGGCTATGCTGTCATTAGGAAGAACAATAGGGCTGATGGATGTCAAACAGATGCAAAGAAAACTACAACAAAAATTAGGGACCCCAGTAATAAACAGGAGAATTATTGGATTGCCAAAAAGTGGGATTTTTCTAAAATAACAACACTTTTATTCTTGCCACATTCATGTGCCTATCAGCTGACTTAACATACTGACATTTCTGTTATTAATGATCGCTAATTTGCTCACTACAATGGATCATATTTATAAAGTGATTGCCACTTTATTAGAACCTATGGAAAAAAACATTTTGCTAGGAAATAGCGGAGTTTGATTGCTGAAGATGATCCTCAGTCTTGGAGACTTTGCCCAGGCTAAGATGATATCATGGTTCTCCTGCAGGAGAAAAGAGGAACCTTCTCAGTCTCTACCCCACACTCTTACTTCCGTTCCCAGTATTAAACTTTTGGATCAGGTCAGGCTAGAGGCCACAGCAGTGACAAATCATTATAAATTTACACTAGAACCACAAAGGAACCAGAATTTACATGACTATGTTATCTCTAAATTAGCATCTCAGTCCAGGAAGTAGTGTGACCATGGGTAATGTTGCACCCACCTAATCAAATTTCTGGAGCTAGGTCCACTTTATTGATCAAGAAAATGAAAAGGACATTTTTCATGAGATAACTTGTTGCTATGCAAGGTTGTCCACTTAGCCAAAAGCTTCAGGTGCGTGTGCAAAATCGGATGTTCTAGGGCATGTAAAGGAACCACCCTAAGACTGGGTGCACCTAAACAGATTTTTACTTACAGTTCAATAACTAATTCAATAAAATGATGTGAATAGAAAATGGTGTGGCTGTTCTAACAGAAGGAAACAGAATGTTGGATCTTTGGGCTTTTACAATCGACCCAAACATACAACATTTGGTTTGGTTCAATTTAAACCAATTATGGGGAGCTATTGATCTCCTCTATGTACAAAATGGGCAGCCATGGCCCACCATGTACAAGTGCTCACCACGGCTATTTTTGTTAGGAAACAAAAGGCCATAAGTCCATTGTGGATGAAAATGGTGGTCAACATTTTCATTGACTGGTGGTTGTCAGGGGATGGGATTGTGCTCATGGTGGGACTGATGGGACTGTCAAGAGTAGTTCTACCCCCCACTGACCAAAAGTCAATGAAATATCTCAAAGCCCCTTATACTAACAATAGTCATGGCAATTAGGGATTGTGCCAAATGGGCATTGGCACTTTCAAGGTGTCCCAAATGCTTACCTTGCTAACTACGTGGTTTGCAAGGTCAATATTTCTTTAACCGAAATGTAACATGACGGTTACACCCAATAAAATGATGCTTGAATAACTTTATACAAAAAGAGTTAAAGTCAACTGGAGCAAAGTGTAAAAATGATTTCAGGCAAACTAATACACAAAACAAAATACCATTTGTTTCCTGATTTTAATAAACAGACCCGAAGGTGATTCTATCAGCTCCATTTTCTAAATGTAATTCTCTTCTTTTGCCATTAGGTCTTTCCATTCTACAGAACCTTTTGAATACACAAGACAGATCTGGAGTATCTTGTTTTATATGCCGACCAACAAGCTCAAGATTGGACTACTGCTAATTACATCTCCTTCTTTTACTTTTTTCTAAGAATTCATTTCTTCTGTACGTTTATGACCTTCACAGATCCCAGAGCATTTAGGGCTTTTGGCAAGTTGCTTTATTTTTTACTTTTTTTTCCTAGTGAAGAAAAAAGAAAATTTCTCTGACTGGTGGTGAATATGTCTGACTTCTGACTTTGAACCTGAAGCTCGGCAGGCGGTGAGCAGCCTGAATATTTCCTAGGAAAGTCTTCGGATCTGCTAATCCTGACTCCCGAGACCGACTTATGCTTTCTCTTTATTTGATGATGTAAGTAATTATTCTTCCATAAAATCACTGAGGGCTCAATGTGAAGTTCTGTTCCGCATTGATGAGGGAATTATACAGCAATAATGGTATGTAGAACAATGCTTTAACCCTTCCTGGACTATCTCATCTACCATCACAATCCGTTAAAAGGAATGTTTTTTTTCGGGTTTACTGACACAGAAAAAAGGACAATTTTTTGCATAATAATCAAAGATGATGGCTTGCTTCGGATGAATGAGCTTGGGCAAATTAAAGGAATAATGGAAACTACCTTCATCTGAATGCATTTCCATATAGTTTTCTTTAGAAAGCAGCCACAGAGTAGAAAAGCCTGTCCACTGCCAGCATGCTACATAGAATGTCCTTTGGTCATTGCAAGGAAGCAGCTGTTTCACTGCAGAGGTCTAATATGCTCCATAAAGTCTCTGCTATTAAAAGAGTAGAGGTCAGAAAGAGGATTGTCAGACCTTTGCAAAGAGACCGCTAATTATATACTTAAAGCAAGTGTCCTTCTCATGTTGGTAGGGAATGGGCTTTGGCTGCTTTCTAAAACAAACCAACTGTATGACTTTGCACACCTTTGTTTTGATGCATTTGTAATATATTTATCTGATTTCAAACCAGATTAAAATTTCAATTTAAGTTCCTGAATTTTTTTATAAGCTTTTGCACAAAGAACCCGTTAACTTTTTATTCATTGCTTGTTCTATTGTGTTATTGCTTCTTTCTTTATTCTATAGTTTCTTCACATTTGAAAATATGCCGGCCCCTATAGAAGGAATCATTTTGATAACAACTCCATATACAAAGTATAAACTCATTGCCAGAAAGCTGAAGTGAACCGGTGTCCTTGCAGAGACGTCTGTCAACGCCAAACTGCAGTCCAAGAAATGCAGACAGATGCTCGATTCCTGCAGCTCTGGCCCCCCTACTGTCTCCAGCACTGCTTTATAAATTGATTGGCCTGGGGGGAACCAACAATGCTGAGCTGCGGAGGGAGGGTTCTGTCTGTCTAAAGAGTGGCGACATAATTGACAACCAGAGACAAAAATATAAGTGGATTTAATGAATCTCTGCGTTGGCTAAAGCTTGCTTACTTGAATGCATTAGGTTTTCTGGTTCTTTGAGCAATTAGTGTATATTGCAAACTCATTAGCCAATGCAATCAAAGCAAATCAAGCAATTATGTATTTAAGTTTTACTTTGCCCTTGATTGTTACTTTGATGACTGACAAGCTTTCAATATCTTCAAACTTGAGACTAATAGGCTACAAACACAAGAGGGATATGTATTTTTGGTGTGCTTTGTGTATTTCCTCCAGATATTCCATCTGGGTTTTCTATAAGTCAAAGTATTTGAAAATACGAGCAAACTATCCATGAATGGATTCATAGAACAGATACTATTTCATTCTACCAACCAACACAAACCAGAGAGGAAAATAGCTTCTCCCCGGGATGATGCCTTAGTAACCAAAAACATTCAGAAGACAAATCCAGGTATATTTCATTGTAGTCGTCTGACGGCACAATAAAATCCCTAAGACGTTGTTACAACTTGTGCCCAAGAGGTAGGTAATTTGCTATGCCTAGCACTGTAATTTCAACACAATGATCATAAAACACACTCTCCCCTCTGCAGACCAAAGCCCGCCTAATGAAAGATACTCAATGGCAGAACATAAGTCAAACAACAATGCGCAGCTAATTTCCATCTCCATTGCCAGAATGGTCTAATCAGTTATGCTGTTCCTTGATTACATTTCTTCTCCGTCCATCGATACAGCAAATTATATCTTGTTCAATCAAACAAACATTCTCAGAGAAAATGAACTTTCGAGGCACTGTCAGATGGCGGCGGAGTGGCGGCAGCATGAATCTAAGACGCTGAAGGATCCAAGGTAACAGAAAACAAAGCTGATGTCGGGGAAATAAAAGGCACAAATCTGCTTTTTTCCATGAGCATGTGGCATTTGTAGGCAATGGGGGTCATTCTGCTAATTGTCTTTTTTCTCCAAGGATTAGTATAAGGGTCAGCAGGATTTTGATCGTTTCTAATTTTCATTCTATCTAAGCCCATCGACAAGGCCCTTAAGGCTCAAATCCGGGGAACTTGATTTCACAGCATTTGAACCCATAATACATAGTTACATAATAGGTCAGGTTGAAAAAAGACATAAATCCATCAAGTTCAACTATTAGGGAGGTAAACATATCCCAGATATAAAACCCTATAGATCCAGAGGAAGGTAAAAAAAACCCCGTACAAATTTGTTTTACCGGAAACCAAAAAAAAATTCCTTCCTTATCCCATAAGGGAATTCGCAGGTTCCCCGGTTAACCAGCTTTTGTAATCTTACCTTAAATTCTTTATTCCCCATTAATTTCCGGGCCTCCAGAAAAAGAATCTTTTATAAATTTTAATCCTGGCTTTAAAAGACTTTTAATAAGTTATGGTTTTATTCTTTATTTAGTTGTTTTTAACTGGAATTTATTGATGCCTGAAAGAATATTGGAAGCCGTCTCCAAAGCATTAGAAGGGTATCTATGACACATCGGTCCTGGTGTCAAGCCTCCGCCCTTTCAAAAAGCATGGACACAGCATCATCACAAGCGGTGTTTTATAAATGGTCGGGTAGAGAGAGAGGTGGAAACATGGATTCCAATATCTGGAAACACGACTCCCAATATCCTTACCTGCAGCAGTTCCTGGGCTTTAAAGACAACAGTTACTGTAAGAAAACACAACCGGTATAGAAAAACTTAACACTCCCCTTCAGTTCTGCACACATGTACAAGATAATTTCCTCCACTAAAATTGCTTTTTCTCAATCTTGCTGCATGCATTCAGTTTTTCAAAATTTGCATTAGAAACTGCAGCAGGTCAGGTACAGCCTGGCTATAGGACATTCAGTATTACCCAGTCCTTTCCTCCCCAACCTGATGGGGACCACCTTGTCTTTCAATAGGGATTTCAGTTCTTCCAATCAGTAGAACATTCTCCAGAGATTTGTTTTTCAGAAATTATGTATAACCCATTCCCAATCCGGAACCGACAAAATAGGGCCACCAGAAAATATGAAATGATGGCCCCTCGCAATATTTCTATGATTCTGCAAATTGGGCTCCTGGAGAAGGGGGTCCTGGGCAATTGACCACATTATTCTCCCAAACCAGCCCTGCTGCCAATCTCCCCCATCAGCTATGGTCCGCCTGTATTGCAGAGACCTGCTACAATGTCACTGGATCAGGTATGTATCACAACCAGCAATGCAGTCTGTAGCAGTTGCATGGCCTGGAAAATGTTTAGCAGAATAAAAGTCAATTTTAAAATGCTTGATAATGGTTTTTAAGAGGCTTTGTACTTTGCATCTATTCCTCCATAAAAGACAATGCCAAATTATGACAGGCAACTCCCAAAAGGACTGAGTATTCTAGTTCTAAATGACAAGTTAGCATTGTTTGCAGGCTAATCCCAAGTAATGGTAGAGTCCTCTTGTAACTAAAGAATTGATTTGATAATATTTTATATATATAATATGCGTTTCAGCAATTTTTCCAATTATGATTGCTAATCTGTACAATTCACTAGCTTTGAAGATTCCCCTATATGCATGTCATATTATAGCTAGTAGCAGTTAGTCACATTCCATTGGATTTGTTCTGAAAGGTTGAAGACTTTTTTGCACTCATTCCAGTAACTTCTTCAGTTGTAATGAATGTCAGTGACAGATTCCAACATTAATTGTCAAAAAGATAACTCATTCATCTTAGTTCAATCACCAAGGTGTCATGCAATGTGTCAAGGAAATTACTGATTGTTCAGGGATATAATAGGTGGTGAGTAAGACCTAAAGGATTTCCTTGGAATTAATGGTATCCGTAGTAATAATTTCTAAAAATAAATATATATATATATATATAGTACATAATAGTTTTACCTTTACTTGGAGGTGAACTTAATGGACTGCTGCTTAACTCAGCATTTTTTTCAGTCTCATATTCTAATATTCACAATACATTGGATGTACATAGATATATTACTGGATGAAATATTTAAAGTCTATCTTCAATTTGTTTCCTTATATATATTTTTATATAGCATGGAGAAGAGATATCATATCAGTCTGGATTATATTGTCATCTGTAGTCCTACTATGGGGACTTTCACTTTTTTTTGTCTTTGACACCTGTAGAAGAAATAAAATGTAAGGCTAAGTCTACACTGACTTTAATTTTAAAGGTTTACACAAATTCCATACAGATTTTTAGGCGTTTTCAATTGTAATAGGAGAAAATGCCACCCAAATGTCTAAACACACCCCAAAAAAGTTAAAAAAAAATGTAATTTATTTATTAATATTTATAATAAAATTCATTTTTGGGTGTTTTTGGCATTTATGGGCAATTTAACACTTTCCAAACGCTGCAGGATGCCTTTTCTTTATGCTCATTGAGAAAGCACTGTGGTGTGGACTGGCCTATTGGAACTATTGAGCATTTCAAACATGGACGTTTAACTATTGGGACCATGTAGACTTAGCCTAGGACTGTCACTGGGACAGGAAGAAAGAAACAGCAATAAAACACATTGTCATGAATCATGATCCTCCTACATCTTACCCAACATATTAATATATTGTTTTTTGCTGGAATTGGGCTTTTGTAAGAAACAAAGAGTGCCATACAACGTCTATAAATTATTATGAAGCTATATTAGGTCTGTATGTCTCATCAATATGTTTTTATTTCTGTGGACATCGAAGGAATAGGGCATTGCTTCACTTATAGTTCACAAAATTAGCAAATCCGTTTTGAGGACCAAAAATCTTTGCAGAATTCGGCATGAACACATGGAAGAGTGAGATTTGGTGTGACAGTATTGTGTTGCTTACTGTTCTCCATTCTGGAAAGGAAGTTGTACCTGAGGACCTGAAATGCAAGGATCTTCCTGCACTGCGCTTCCTTCACCTTTGTCATTACCTATTGGATCACCAGTCATCAGGTATAAAATTCTGATATGAAGAAGTCCTGCCTTTACCGAGATGACAACCTCCACATAGAGGTTCCCACACTGGAATGGTAAGTCAGTAATAGGGAAAAGATCAGCTGTAGGTAGACCACAGGTAATGCCAGTCACTAGTATTTTACTGCTGCCTACCTACTTTTTGTAACAATGTCCACATTTAAGGTCTCTAAAATAATTCATGAGACCACCGAATGACACAGAGAACAGAGAAGTGCTGCTATGTTGACATGTAAGAAAAGATATTGACCCCTTCCAATGAAGCCCCAGAAAGTTTGGGCAAAAAAAAAAAATCCCAAATGACCAAAAATGTATAAATACCCAAATTTTCCAAACCTGGTATAGCATGTTAGTGCAATGGTAAGGGTGGGAGAGAGTTAGTCTTAGGGCCAATAGAGCCAGTGTTCACTGTGGGTTTCTGTGCACAAATTCCTTCTCATGAAAATCAATAGGAATCCTAAAATAAATAAAATGCAGGTCAACTGCACCCCACAATAATTTTAAATGTGCTTTTAAATTCTAGCCACCAAAGCATGCCAATGCAGAACCCCACATGGACTGAAAGGCCCCATCTATAGTCTATGGTAAATTTATGAGGGTTATTGAAGTAGGTAGCCCAAAAAAATTCACACCAGCTCTAAAATAAGACTAATCACTTGCCAGAGTTGTCAGACCACCATTCTAGGTATACTACAAATGTAAAGAGATAAGACCTTGAGCACACATAACATGGGTAAAGTTTTTGAAAAAAAAAAGATAAATCAGTATAGCTGGGTGCATAAATAGTACTGTGCATGAACTACATATGTATTCATGGTACCCGCCATTCTCTGTACTCTGTACAGTGCCTTAGAAGGTAAAGACACTACATAAAAACTTGGGTATAGTATTACCGGTAATAAAAAAGACTGATTGTTTCTCTATGAAAACATCTTCAAGTGACACATGAACATTTACAATATAAAAATAAAACATCTTTTTACCGGTGGTTGAATCCAGTTCTCTAGGGTCGATTCTTTCAGAGGCGACTGAAGTTTTCCGGTTTCTTTTCCATGCTAAAACGAACAAAAGCACATTGTTAGAAGACTAAAATATTAAGTTTACCAGAAAGAAACAACTTCGGCAATATGTTATAGTAATAATGTTACAGATTAGCATTTTGCTTTTCATGATGAATGCTCACAAATCTTCCCTGTACATTACTTGGTGAGAAACAATATTTCTACTTTATTTCTACAAATCTTCACAAAAATCAGGAGATTTCAATTGTGGCATTTTGTCAGAATAAATTGGGATCAATGAAGAGGGTAAATGAGATAAAAAGAGTTCAAAAGGCTAAAAATGGGCTTATAGCAACGACTTTTAATTGTCATTCTGAACGTTGACTACACACAAACTATTTCTTGTTGACTTTATTATTCAAAAAGTTAATAAGAAACCAATGGTATTCAACTGACGCATTTCACATAGAGATGAGGTTCAAGTTTGCTGCAACTTTAGCTTGTGGCAAACATTAGGTGTTTACCAATTGCCAAGTTTGTGAACCAATGCAGAGAAATGAAGCAGTTGGCATGAAAACAACCAGCCCAAACAGGCTGTTTTACCTGCTTGCCATTTTCCGAATGCTGGTAACACAATCTCCCAGGGGATCTGCCAACTGGAACCCATTCTAAAGATCAATGGATGAAATGGGTTGACAGCAAACTTAAAAGAACATTCACCAAGCCTGTATTGAATTAAATTTTTACACGTTCACCCATGACTCATTTCACTACACACAGACCATACATGTAAAGTTTGCCTTTGAATTATCTTGGACTCATTTTTGTGTCAAAATGGCTCCAATGACCTCAAAACTTTATAGTACACCAAAAGAAAAAAAACAGGCATTGACAATATATATATATATATATAAAAAGTTGCATTACACAAGTAATGACATATTGCATACAAAAAATATCTATGTTATATCCGACCCTTTAAAGGAAACCTGACGGGATAAATGCCATTTTCCAAAGCTACAATTGTTACCAACTGGCAGTCCTGGCTTCAGACATATCTGTCCCAAATGTAGCTCTCCAGTGTCAAGTGGCATGACATGTAGAAGAAGTCCTGACAGGTCCTCTTTATAATTTATTAACAAGAGAAAAAAAAAGCTTACGACCCAATAACGATCCCCAGCCAAATTGGCACTAACACCTCAAGAGCATCGAGGATCAGAAATGAAAGATGATTGCATTGCTAAAGAGAAGAGTGAATAGAGCCTCTTACATTTAGTAACAACACACTCCTCGCAAGTCATCAAACAATCTCCGGAGGATTCTATTGCAACCCGAAATGCACACTTCATTAAGGGCAGTTCCATCAATTGATTAAATGTGTGTTCATCATTTTATGTTTCACAGGCTGCTTCGAGTCACTAGAAGGCAATAATGTGCCAACTCAGGAAGATCAAATTATGTGGTCTGTCTAAAGTGGAAGGTTTTCTGAGGAGACGGCCCAAGTCGTAAAATAAATAAAAAAATAAACCAAATAAATAAATAAATATAATACCAAGCTGCAGACAGACACATCACAATACTGAGATGTTGTTCTTAATCAGAAGAAAAGTGCAACAATAAGTGTGAATAACGTCAATGCTGCAGAAAGCAAAAAGTGTTAAAATCTGGAACAATACAAACTAATAATATAAAAACTCTCTATAATTTCTCTCTCTCTCTCTCTTTATATATATATATATATATATATATATATATATATATATATATATATGATTATTATTTTCATCATGAGACGGTTACAATGTACGGTATCTATAAAGTCCACGTAAATCACTGAGCTGATGGTCCTTGACTGATCAGATAAAGCAATCTACCCAAGACTACTTATTAAAGGGGTCCATTGGTCCCTGTTATAGCTCACAGGGGGATCACATATTTCATTTAAAAGGGGAAACATTTCATGCCACAACTTGCTGATTTGCCCAATGGGTTTCTGCCATTTTCTAAGCAACAGAAAAGCCCAGGGGGTTGTGGAGTGAGATGCTTCACCATCTGTTACATAATTAGCCCAATGAGGAGAAATATGTCCACTTCTATCCTAATAAAAAGGTGTAGAAATGAATAGGAAGA
>NC_092871.1:3226665-3251323 GCF_032062135.1 Pyxicephalus adspersus | reverse complement strand
AAGAGGTGCCAAGAAGTTCGATATGTGTCCTGGGCAAAGTCACCGAAGGGTCCGCTGCAATGCATATTACTTATTAACTTCAAAGCGTTTCATGATAACTTAAATGTGTCATCAGTTTTAAAAAACTTCAGGCAAGTTTTAAATGCACTTTAAAAGTCTCATTGTTTTGTACAATTTTGCTAGGATTAGAAAAGGAAAATTAGGGAGATTGAGGAAAGGGGAGGATCGTAAAATAAGATAAGAAAATAGAGGAAAGGAAAAGGGGGCAGGGAAAGAGAATGGGAGGAGAAACTGGAAGTAAGTGAGATGGGAAACAAAAAGTAAAGGCAATGTGAAGAATGAAGAAGATAGATAAGAGAAAGATAGAGGTGGAACCAAAAATAGTAACAGAAAAAAAGAAATAAAGGATGGGGGAAGTAAAAAGTAAAGGAGATAGAAATAGGAATTTAAAGGAGAGAGGGAAATAAATGTGAAGTAGACAAACATGGAAAAAAAAAAGAGGGGGAGTGAAAGTATAGGAGATGGGAAAAGGAAAGTAAAGGAGAGTGGAAAACAAAGGACATAGAGATATGAAAGTCAAGGAAAACTGAGAGAGAATGTAAAGAAGAGGTGGAAGGAAAAAAAGAAAGATAAGGAAAGTTAAAATAAAGAATTAAAGGAGAATGGGAAGGGAAAGTATAGAAGATGGGGAACAGAAAGTAAAGTAGATGGAAAAGAAGACAAGAAGGATAGCAGGAAGGGAAAGTTAATGAGATGGGAATAGTAAAGTATAGGCAAAGGGAAAGTAAAGGACACTGAGATAAGAAAGTAAAGGAAAAGAAAGGAAAAGAAAACAAGATGTGAGAAGGGAAAGAAAAAATTGTAAAAGGAATACAAGAGAGGAAGGGAAAAGGTAAAGCAAAGGATATGGAGTTAGGAAAGTAAAGGAAAGATGTAGGCAAAAGGTAGAGGGGAGGCGAGGGGGAAGGAAAAAGGAAGAGAAGGGGAAAAAAAGTACATGGGAAGAGGAAAAGAAAAATGGGAAGAGAAGATATAGGAGATGGCCAACAGAAAGCAGGAAATGAAAGTTGGTAAAATGGGAATAAGAAAGTATAAGACATGGAGATTACAAAGTAAAGGAAAAGGTGGGAGTGAAAGTAAAAAAGATGGGGAAGGGAGGAAAAGAAGATGAGAAAGGGAATACAAGAAAGGAAAAGTGAAAGATAATAGGATGGGAAAGAGAGTGGAAGAGAAAAGTGAAAGTAATATATATGGGAAAAAGAAATTGAAAGGGAGCAAAAAGTGAAAGTTAGTTAGATTAGAAAGAGAAAGTAAGGGACATGGAGAAAATAAAATAAAGGGAAAAGATGGGAGTGAAAGTAAATAAAGATGGGAGAGGGAAGAAAAGAAGATGGGAAACGGAATATAAGAAAGGAAGGGAAAAGTGAAATTAAAGTAGATGGGGAAAGTACAGAAAAGAGGGAAATTAAAGTGAAATGAAGAAAGGAAAGTACAATAAAAGAAGAAATGTATATAAAATGTGAAAAGGGAAAGTTGAAGCCAAATAGGATAAAATAGAAATGGGAAAATTAAATGAAAAGCCTAAGAGAAGTGGAGGAGCCTGTGATTAGGTTGCAGTTACAGTCTATAACTTTTCATGTACACATATTTTGTATCAAGGTCACATTTCCATAATGCATGGTGTGATGAGACCTCTAAGAGTGGTTTAATGTTTTCATATATCTTTCTGAAAGTCTCTAATACTCTTTACATATGTCATTGTAATTATAAATTCTCTCGCTCTGCTGGCTCAGCTTTCCCACATAAGTGGCTGGGCAGGGCCTCCGTCAGCACAATTATTGGAGCGACTTGCTTTAGGGACTCCACGGTGTCATTCTTATAGGATTTTATTATTAAACAGTTACAAACTATCGATTCAAATATTCTATGAGATCTTAAAAGCTCTGTCAGACCCACGGACATCAATCAGTCCAAAGCAATTCTGTGTTATCTATAAAGAGCAAATCTAGGTGACACCTAAAGTTGGTTGGTGAATTCCATCCAGAAATCAGTGCAAGGCAGAACGGGTCTCTCAGGTGGCCTTTGATCTGAGTTTTATATGACTTACTGCAGTCATTTACACCAAATGCGCTGGTAGATGAAACTGTAAGCATTTGTTACATATGTGATAAATGGCCTCCCAAAAATGTTCCAAGTCTTGGGAATAAAGCTTCGGGGCAAGGAGTAGGTGGAGCTTGGACCATGAAACACTCTGACCCAATTTTTTCAGGTTTAGATTTAGGACTTTTCAGAAGATGCAGCTACAGCAATTTGGAATGTAGGCCAGATGATATGCATATGCAAGAAAGAGTAAAAGAGAGGCTGGGGCTGAACTAACATAATGTTTTTACAGGAAGGGCAGCACAAAGGTGATTTCTGCCGCTCCATATTGTCCAATCATCAGGCTGGCAAGAAAACATGAAGCCACCCGTCAGATAGAAGAATGCCATTATGATTTTTGGTAGAGGAGGAGGTTAAACTATTTGCACCATATAGAAAAGGCCTGCAGCTACAACAGTCAGTTAGAAGATATATACATGGGACAAATCACCGACATCCTGAGATCCGATGACTATTCTTGTGCTTCACTACCTTTAATTCTTCCTGGTAATGGTATTACGACACAAAAATCCATTTAGGAAACAAATACATCAACATAAAGACCCAACGATACAGCACAATTCCCTTCCTATTGTGCAGCATTTTTCAAGGTAATAAACATAATGCTCATGGAGCTACAGATCATCATTACGCCAACTCAACTTCATCTCGTCAAAGTGCTGCATTTACCCTGCAATGGGTACACGGATAATGTACAATCATAATGCTGGGACACAAGAGTTTAAAGTAAACCTTTTGTGATTTGAAACCTGGCATGTTACAATATACAGATTATATATATATATCCGGACACTTTATTAAGTACACCTCCTCACGGTACTGTCCAATGCAATACTCCTCATTGCCACAGGTTGACGTTAGTCCTTGGGGTTGAATGACATCCAGTGTCTCCAGACCCAAATATTGTTTTATAAAGCAGAAAAAAAAGTTTGAAAAAATATTTGTCCATCCATGCCTGTGGTGGCTGCATTCTGGTTTTGGATGACCATATATACCATGCAACATGTATAATTTATTGATTTTTTATTTTATTAGTGGGCATGGGCCATCACTTGGGATTCTGGTAGCATAACTGCAAAACACAAAAATTGCCTATGTGCACCCAAACTTGATAACGCTTGATAAATCTCTTTTCTTTTACCCCCATTCTCTTTAACTTTCCTTAAAGTCTCAGTTTGTCTTTTTCAACACTATATTACAATACCATGATCTGTGATGGGGTCTAGTTAAATCAGTGGGTCAGATTTACTAAGGCTTATACAGTATTTGTATTTACTACATGCCTGTGATTCATGCACACAACTATCAAAAAATTAAGATCAGGACATATGTAAATCCCAAGCATTTAAACAAGTGTTTTAGCTCTACTTTAAAGAGACAGGGTAAAGATGCAATCCCTTTGCAAAAGCCCTTCTGCCCCCAACCCTACCAGCAATCCCTCCTTGCTGCATTGAATTGACTGGCAACCTGGGGCAGCAATTCCATTATTCCCACAATCACGAGACAGTGCTGAGACCTTGGCATCGGCTGCAAGACCTGAGCACTGGTACAGGGGAGGATGTTGCACGCTTTTCCATATCTTGACGTGCCAGGTTTTGTGGATCACTGTGGAGAAGGAGGTATTAGTGGTTGTGCTGGTATAGCGGGAAGAAGTAAGTTGGGGGGGGGGGGCGAAACAATTCAGCAAATCTGCCACCTACTAAACTATATCTGAACTGATTTTAGCACCATTGCAGCGTATGTTGGATTGCTTAACCTAATAATAATTGCTCTCACTTGACACCCCAGGCAGCTCCTTGAATAACACACGTTCTGTCTTTTACTCTTCATGTAACAATATATCACAACACCGTTATCCTGAGCTTAGTAATTATGAGTGATCTGAGACTTTCCTAAAAATCAATTCATAAAACCTTTGACTCCTACGAAGTCGCAGCTTCAGACTGGTGGAACCCCGAGACATTGACAGATGTCTTCTGTTAAATAATATTTACATATCTTTAAGACCTGAAGCCCAAGCAGCGTTCTGCACCGTTTAGCATTGCAAATATCATATTTTTCTAACAGCGATATCGTATTATTTTTCCCTTCCTTACTTCTATTTTGCTGGAACGCTTCTCAGTCCCAATACCGCTAATGGTTATTGATTAACTTGTGGAGCTAAAACAGCAAGCTAAAATTCAAACACATTATGATACATTTTCACAGATGCCTCGCAAAAACTGCCACCGCAGCAGTAAATAGGTTTCCACTATCGCTGGGCCTAATAAATGTCCGATTTATGACTAACCCTACATCATGTTTATATATAAGCCCGAGATTAGATTTCTGAACTTGCACCACCATCCTAGAGTATAATTTGACGCTCACAATGATAAGTGATATTGGGCGGAAATAACTGTATAATGTAAGGTCTCCCCATGACCTATGGAGGAGGATTCAATGGGTTTCCAGAGCTTGTGGAGGGAACTGGCAATCAGGAGAAATGGAGTCGGCAGTCAGTGAAAAAAAATACTTTTAGATACAATCTCGTCGTAAAGCCATTAGATGTCGGCTTTTTCTTGGGAGATATGGACCTAATGGCTCCTGTTAATACTCCTCGAGTTAAAAGAACCTCCATTCTCCTCCTAAGAGGTTCAGGAAACTCTGCTTTTTGTCTGTAAGGTAAGTGTGGGTTGGTGAAAATATTCACTTTTGGAATTATTAGGATCTGTGTTCCCTGAAAAAGCTTAGTCTGTGGCTCTAATGGCCCGTTACTATTATGAAGGCGTGTTGGGTTTTATATAAATGTGCATCCGTTGCATTCGGCAGCCAATTTATTTGGACAAGCATCCCAGCACACCACAGTGCAGAGATATGTTGTGCATGAATAAAATACATTGCACAGCACTGCATGGTGCACTTTGCTGCAATGCATTGGTAAGTTGTGTTTAGGTTATCATTAAACAAAAGTCCCACTTTGAAAATTGGTATTTAGGAAGGTGTTTGTTGCCAAAAAGGAGCAAGGTGTCCCTTCTGCAAAAACCATTATTACCTGCCTAATCACCACCCAGCTGAAAATTCCCAGGTCCTTCTTGCAGGTGCCTGGATGAACTCCTGCGTACCTGTGCAAAAGTTACATCATTGCAGCCCAGCCAATCAAAGTGGCTCAAGATGGGGATATAGAAGGACAGATGGGAGAAAATGGTGGCACCCGTGATATAATGGGGACAGGGGAGTATTGACTGGATTATGTTGAGCTTAAAATATAAAATGGAAATGCGCACAACAATGTAACACACTGGTGGGATTAACCCATAAAGGTGGCCATATACATAGGATTCTGTTTATTAAAATTTTCACCCAACATTTTCCCAGCTTATTTCAACATGCACTCATTTTTCACATTTGATTCAAAGTATAAACCACAAGTATTACTTGATTTACACTTTTTGATAAATATGTATATTTTTTATATAAATATACCCAATATGAGTACATTTTGAGTAAAAGTTAGGTGAATCGTTATTAAAACTAAAATAAAAATTTCTAAATAGATATTGTAATTTATATCCAATGCAGGTCCAGATCATAAGTGATCATCGATTAAACATTAAAAGATTCAACATGCATGTTATTGTTCTACACTTTGTAATCAACTAACATATTGATCAAAAATAGAATATATATATTAGGCCTAATTAGGATTTATTCAGTCTGATTTATGATTGGTTCTCCCACACAAGATATTTGTTTGATCAATTGGAAGGGATTGACAAACAGCGTCACGGCCGAATTGACTGAGGGTTCCATTAATCAATCAGATGGGGAGGGGGTCTTTTGTTTGCAATATTTTTTTTCAATTCAATCAGGTAAGTCACATGACACGATTGGATGAATGAACACATTGATATGTGCCCAGCTACCATAAGACTTATTTTTGGATTTTTCAGGATTGAAGGTGATCACTTTTTCCCCAAGACTTAATCTAGTTGATTTGCTGAAGCAGTAGGAAATAATTATTTATAGAGGTTGATTATCTTAAGGAGAGTAGGTTGTTCACTTTGCAAAGTGTATTATCATCTTGCAAGGAATAATTCACTTAGCTTAGTGAATTTTGAAAATAACCACATTGCAAAAAATACCCAATCACATTCAAGGAAATAAAAAAAAATGATTTTGCTTACACATCATTGGATGGCTGAAGACAGCTGAGCTTCACCCTAATTATTAAACTAAGTAGATTATTTCTTGCAGAGTAATAATTGGCTTTATTCAATGAATGACCTAAACTCCTTTAGTAATTCCTCTTTAATAGTAGCTGGATTTCAATCAGAAAATGAATCACATTTACAGAGACACTATGCTTGCACCATTTTATGGGCCATTGCTCATCCAGCATCTGCATTCCCTTTTCTTTAGTATGATGTCTGGGTTGTTTATGATACTTTAGGCTTCAGAAAATCAAATATCATCTCGTTAAGCTTTACATCGAGTTTACCACAATTGTTTCAGAAAAATAAAAAAGTCAATGTATCCTTTAATCTGCATTCAATAGACATGGTGGAAAAAAATATTTTCACTCAGTTGTCTCCTAATAATTGCCCAATTCTTTGTTTGTATTGCATTATTTTTTTCTTGCTTCTACCCTGCAGTCTGTAGTTCTAAATGGAAAAGCTAAGTGATTAGCTGGAGGTCATCGGAGGTGACCGCACGGCTTTCCTTGTTTCAGAATTGGTGTCATTGTTCCAACAAAGGTGTCGGCTTGTTCCTTTCCTCCAGATCTTGTAATTATTTGTTGTAACCCACACGCAGATGGCTGTTCTGGGCCAGAGCCGGGCAAGGTGACAGTGTGAGGAAAGTTAATGGGGTGTACCAGCACCAGGTCAGGGACATTACAGTTTGCTCCATAGGGGATTATCGATCTGGGATGGTGATCTGGCCAGGACCTAAGGGCGATGGAACCTATTTTTCACTGTCGCTTTGAAATGACATATTCATGTTACTGAATTTTTTTTTAAGAAGATTGGGAATTCTACATGTGACCCAAGGGCAACTTGAGACTCTCAAGCTAAAGAAGGACAAATTTGAACAAGGGTAGCTTACACTTAATTTAATATATAAAATGTTCTCACCAGTTAGTAATCAAGAAAGAACTCCAAATCACCTGGTCCAATGGTGTGCACTGACATGTTAGGCAAGCTTTGCTTCTCGACCTGCTGGCCTGAACATTGCATACAACTTAAAGGACCTCCAGCCCTTTTTGTTTGGACCCCTCTGCCCCAATAGTGTAGGAAAAATCTGAATAAATATGGAACATTTTACTTATGTATGAAACTGCCATACCGACAAAGCCTTAAAGCCTAATTCTAGGAGGGCCCTATATTACAGGGCTGTTCTGACCGTTTAGGTCCTTGGGGTACATAAAAAACACATTTCCTTATGTTCCTACAGGCCTCTCCTCTATGATTCTTGTCCCCATGAAGCCTTCCTTGTCATCTACTTCAGACTAATTGTGAGGATGCCAAGTGCTACCTAGAGAGTTTGAGGGTTGAAAGTAAGCAGAGTTCACTCGGGGCCAGGGGAGCAAGAAACAAAGTGAAAAAGGTGTTTTTATGGTACCCCGTAGACCTAAACAAGCATTTAAGTCTTGAACTGTGGGGTAACTCAACCAAGCTATTGTTTTCCTGGAGTAAAGCTTTAAACATTAGACTTAAGAAAGAATATATGGACCAAAGATGTCAATGGTGGTCAACTCACTTGATTTATGAGGCCTCCAATGTGGCCCATGACACGGCCAAAGGTCTGCAAATAATATTCAGTAAGAGTACGTTCACATAATTGGTTTTCAAGCAGCTTGCCAACTACTGAGTAGCCACCACCATCATGATTGGTTGAAAACAAATCATAGGAGCCATAGACCTGGCA
Source organism: Pyxicephalus adspersus (assembly GCF_032062135.1). Lineage (NCBI taxonomy): Eukaryota > Metazoa > Chordata > Amphibia > Anura > Pyxicephalidae > Pyxicephalus > Pyxicephalus adspersus. Next base: position 3,243,256 of record NC_092871.1, on the reverse strand, counting down.
CAGCTTGAAGTATCTGGTTGATGCTTGGGGTTACTGCCAGATAGGAAGCAGTTACAGCTCTGTAACAGTTACAGCCAACCATCCATGTAAACTAAGCCTTAATCTTATACTACAGAAGGCTGTCAATGTCCACAGGCCTTCTACAATGGTTGTTGAGAGACTGAGATATGTGCTAGGAATTGATGGAAACTGGGGACAAACTTCAGAAGCAGTCATAGACTGGAGACATGTTGCCTGAGTGGAAAATTTGACTTTTACAGCTCCTTTCCATAGACATCACAGAAAAGTAATATATAGTGAAATAAACAAACCAAATCGTTTAACTACTAGAAGCCGGTCCAAGATACTGGTCCTTGGTAAGGATCATAACTACCTAGGGGCCACAAGCAATCCCGGAGGCACAAGTTGGGCACCTGGGGCCATAAAAGTACTCTGTCTGGATAGGTCTAAGCTAAATATACCCAATCAAAGAAGAGTTGGAGAGTTCAGAAAGGGTGGGACAAAACAGTACTAAGCACTTCTTTGTATTATTGTTCCCAGCCACAATCACATCTCTTCCAAAGACACCTAAATCCAGCTGTGGATACAGCCAATTATCCTCCGCTATCACTTATTATCACAAGCTGATCTTGCCAATTTGCAAAAAATATCCCAAAGGTAACATACTCTTGTTAGAACCGTTCTTGCGGAAAGGAACGATAACACACTTTCCTATCTCACGTTATGGATATGCACCACAGGAGCTGGCACTTGGAGAACAATAGTCATCAGTGGAAGTCTTTACACTTCCAAAATTGTACATTAACACTTAAAGGAAAACAAATCAAATGTTATTAGTATAAACCAAAAACTGTAGTGTTAATGTAAAAACAAAACTCTACCCTGAATGTTCCTCAAATGGAGATTCATAAAGTCATATTCAACATGTTCATGCTCAGACAAAACATACAAGGAATGCACCAATGGTTTACTCTGCCATTGCTAGGCAATGGACACTTTCTTGGTCTCTTCACCTCTAATGTGTCATGTAGGCATGATACTGTCCCACTGCCTTGTACACTTACTGGTGCATACATATTTTATAATACATATTTGCAGTAACAGTGGGGGAAGAAAGACAAAGAGGGGTTTAAAGTGACGTGCGTTAGAGAAATAATAATTTACTTCCAATCAGTTAACAGAAGAATATTTACAATACATTAGTTATGAATAACTTAATAACCTCAGTCCTTTGTCAATAAAAGTCTATACACAAATATTGGAATATTGAGTCCGCTGAGTTTTAAGCACAAGGACCCAACGCGTTTCACAGATAGGGTATGCTACTTCCTCAGGGGAAGAGTTCTGTTAAGCAGAATTACTTCACAGGCATGACACTAGGATATATTAGCACCGACAAACCCTCTAATCCTCCAATCCTCCTCCATTGTTATTGGACTTCCCTATTTAACTAGGGGTGGAGCACAAATAATAATAGATGGGTTGTTGTCTATTTGCATGTTGCAGCAAGAAAATGATTTCTACCTATGACCCCTGCCCAGTGAATTGAAGTCCAACTCTAAATTAGCCTTTTTATCCTGGATAGAATAAGAATAGGAAGGGTGAGAACCCCGGTCAGTGGGGACAATCTCCCTAAAGAGGTATGAGACAAGAGTGATATAAATTGAAGTTTTTGCCTATGTTTTAAACTAAAAAATATATATATATATATATATATATATATTTTTTTTTTTTTTTTTTTCTGGAATCAAGCTTTAACAACCTATATATAGTTGTGATGTAGACCTGCCAAAATGGCGGACGCTGCTGATAAATTAGTCACCCAGTTTTGGGTTGGCCAGTGCTTAATATGTATTTATTAGTGCAAAGATCTGTTCTAACCTTGAACAAATGAAAATGTTTAAATGCGATATATAAATATTTCTACATCCTGTCACATAACCCAACATACTTTTGTTCTTTAATGTGACGGCCACGCTAAGCCTAAAAGATGTTTATCAAAGTTTGACATGCAATTGCCAGATGGTTCTGTTTTTCTGGATTGGAAACTTTACTGTAATCTTCACTTTAAGAGTTTTAGGGACACTTATCCCTCTTATAATGCTTTGCTCTTTTGCTAGGGTGATTTTGTCAAATTATAGATCAGTTTTTTTTTGTTTTTCTTTTTTTTTTCCTGCTTCCATGAAGACAGGCTTCTTAAATCCTGGCTCAACCGAGGAAGAAGATTACATGTTATTATGATGTGGCTCAGCAGGATTTTTGCAGCAAACATAATGATGCAGAGAGGGATAAAATTATCATTCTCGACAAGGAGGTCATCAGCAAGAGAACAATGGCTTTCACGCGGCTCAGCTAAGCCCCGCATGATGCATGCTTCTGCCCTTTTTGTCTTAACGCCTTGGTGAAGGTATCCTGGGTAGAATTTCAATCCATTCTCACATTCTGACAACTAAAGTACACAACCGATGTTGAGGTTGGAGGCTGTTGATGGACTTCATTTCTCAACACTGTTCAAAACAAACATTGGTGTCAACCTCTTCCAAACCTATTTACTACATGTTGACTCTCATAGATGTTAGGAGCTACATCTAGGACAAATATAAGCATCATGTCGGGGACCAACCAAGGGGCAATTAAAGAGTAACCACAAGGGATCCTGCAATTAACTAAATTTAATTTAGTTTTAAAAGTTTACTAGGTTTCATATATGTATTAAAAAGTCCAATATTTTTATCCATTCATTTTTCTGTCTACGAAATCTATCTTTGCTTAGTCAATGGTAGCGTTAGGAAGTCAAAGTGTGCCACAATTAGAACAACTCATGATAATGATTCTTTATGATTCTTTGGTGTAGAAAAAGAAAATAAATGTATATTCTTCCATATGAAAAATATTAAATATTTGACTTTTCAAACATTGATGGATCTTGATTCTATTATTTCTTTATCTTTAAAATTATAGTGTTTAAATTATTGAAGTATATCTTATGGGTTATTGGTACACAAGCAAATAAAAAGGTACAATGTGTCATATATATATATATTGTACAGGATTGGGGTGATGGGTCATGGATGGGAGGTTTGTTACAAAGAGCTCATTAAAAACAGGGTGTATACTGGAAGGAGTCCAGAATTAGTAGAAAGCAAATCCGAGACAGACAGAGGGGGTCTTTAAGGGAAATAAATCATAAACGTACATTACATAAGATCACAAATACTCAAGAATATACGCACTAAAGGCCAAAGTAGCACTAGACAAGTAGTGCTAATGCATCAATACATAAGAACATAGGTAGATTCCCAAAGAAGGAACATAGTCATCTCTGCCTCTGCCACGTTTTGTCCTTTAGGCTTCCTCAGGAGACATAAATATACAGTAGCCACTCATCAGATATGTACGAATTGAAAGGGTATCAATCTCAGTCTGGCACAATACTATGCATGGACACGGTAACATTCTTCCTGATCTCCTTTTTCCACTTTTGAATGCCTTTGTCTTGAACGTTCTTGACTAAAGATATTCTGTTTTGTAGAGATTTGCCTGGACAAAGACAGTTTGCAGTCTGTTTGGTACTGAGCAATTTCAGGGCTTTGGAATAGGAAGAAGGTAGAGGTGGGCCTTCCCATTCCACCAGGTACAAACCTGAATTTGGCAGCAGACAGTGATGAGGTCTGGCTATAAATGGCATGGGTGTCCATGTATGATGTGTAATGGCAGCAGGCATGTATAGATTAGGGATCTGCTTTCTTTGGCATGAAGGCTGCTTATCGATCAATGGACTGTTGAACTATTTGTAAACTAGATGGTAGAGGACTGTGGGACTGTGATACAACCTGGTGTAAGCTATCATTACAGTTTATTTTCTTTGGCTAAAGAATGCTAGATTTCTTTTATATTTATTTATATTTTTGTGCAAATAAAGAGATTGTATTTTTTACAATCTGTTCTGTATGCTTGCTCCGAATACTAATCCCCCCAATATCACAATATATATATTAAACACATAAATACATTTAAACAGAAACATTGATCACAACCCTGTAAACGAGTGTCAAGTAACGTCACAATATGTAAGAAGCCAATATATGCCGCACACTAAATGTAGTTATGAAAGTCATGTATTTTAAATGAGCTGTGAATAATAACAACATCATATGAACATGATTACCAAGACGAGCCTTACATTTTAAATCTAATTCAGGAAACCATGTAGACCATTCTCAGCCATAACTGGAATTCACAGTAGCATTAAAATGATTTAGAACAAGAAAAAAAATCTTCATTATCACACATACAATTGCAAAAAAATGTTTCAGTTCATTGCCTTGTTACATTAAGCAATTTCTGTTAAGTTTTAGGTAATGAACTTCTGTTCTGACATTCTCTAGTAAATTGCTTGACACAATTTTACACTAACTGTTCCCTTTATGATGACAAGCTGTCCAAGTCCTTTGGCAGCAAATTAGCCACTAACAATATTGTATTTTCCACCATGCTTGGAAGCTGAAACAAGATTTTGGTGTTGATCTTTGATGTACTTTAGATTTCCACTTTTTGCTCCATTTATTAACATACAATTCTACAACAAGGAATGTAAAATCTCTAGTATTCCTAAACAGGTAAAAATTTCTATTTTGGTGTCTTTCCTTGACCGCCATTTTTGTTTAGTGGTTGTGTTATAATAGAGAAACTTTGGCAAGTTCAAGAGAGGTTAAGTGAGCAAAGTAGGGTCAGGTTTTATATGAAATCAGTACATTCATGGGGTATATTATACAGAACATATAGGGTAGCATCTTAATGGGGCAATGTTTTGGTGGAATTCAGCTTTAACAGGTCAAAACTTTAGTTCTGGTGCTCTACTAGGGGTCTATAAATGGTTAGTGCTGGGTCTTGAAGATCTGGTTGACACTGTTCATGCATCATATGCCCAACACTGGTATCCAAGTCTGAGCTGCTGCACTTTTTTTCTAAGTGATAATATGACATAAAAAATGTTCTTAGTGGTATAATAATCATATCCATTGTGACCTGTTAGACAAGAAGGACTAGAGCCAACATCTGTGTTTTTTGTCCTTTAATGTTCTTGTGGTCCCACTACAGAAGGGTCCATGGGAAAAAAAGATGGAGCATTTGACTTTGTATTTTGCCACTGAAGAGCCATCCATCACAAGAGCTGTTATCTTCTCCGGAGTCTTTATTGAAAAGTATCAGATATAACACTTTAGAGAGAATACATTCTAGATTCATTTAGTTTCCATCAGAACAATATGTTAGGAAACAGTCTGTTACCAGCCACTGATTCAGGCTCAGTAAAGATTTGATGGCTCAGAAAGACACCAGCTTAAATTCTATTTATTGAAAGCTGGAACTATCAACCCAATGTGCTGCACGTGTTTTGAGCAAGAGCCATATGAAAATTTTTTTGGACAGGGACATTGGATTATCTCACAATGTTTTACCAATTCTCCCAGGAAGCCATTAGCATGAAGCTAAGAAAAATTGCATAGCAGAGTCTTGCTACAGCATGGAATAGTTAGACGTGTTTGTTTTTGGAAGTTGCTTTGTATAGTGCTATGGGATCCAAGAATTCTGCTTTTTAATATTCCAGGAGGTGCTGGATCAGTAAATATTCACGCTAATCTGTATGAGACATTCTATCGTCTTACATGTCTAAACCCTATCTTTGTGGTTTCCTGTTTCATTAATACAGTCCAGGGGCAATTTTGAGGTAAATGCATGTTTTTGAGATGTGGGGGGAAGCTGGTGTGCACGTAGGAAACTCATGCAAACACAGGGAGAACATGAAAAGTCCTTGCAGATAACATCAAGGCTGAGATTCAAACCTGTGACCCAGCGCTGTAGGGGTATGATTGCTAGCTGTCGAGCCAACCATGTTGACCAAATGGTGCCATGCCATTTAAAATATTGGTGTAGAAAAGCCAGCTGTAAGGCCTTGGTCCAGGGCCAGTGCTCACCAGTCCCCCAATCTAAACTATCTCTGTACTCTTCACCTATAGCAAGCCTTCTTTCAGCCTTGGGAGGCTAGTTGCACCATCCCTGCACATGGTTGACCCCAGGACTTCTTTGTTTAAAGGATGATATCAGGGAAAGGACTGACAGAGGACCAGCATTCCACAGTACAGGAGAGTTCAGCAGAGTCAAGTCCAGAAACAGAACTAGAGGTCATACATAGGTATCAACCAAAGAGTATCTGACGCTTGGATACTTTAAGAAAAAGATTAGTTGACTATAAATGGGCTTCTGCCATATACATTCTAAGTAATGTTTCTCATTCCACTATGAGAAGAATGTTCCTTTGATGTACAGAGAGCAGGAGCTTCTGAATGCCAAGCAAACAAACCAGGAAGATTATCCATAAAAACAGACTGTGAGCACTGAAGGCTTTTGTTTCTAGCTTACAGTTTGCCTTCTAAACAGCATATGACCTAATTTTACATAATGACATCCTCTAGGACTATTGAATCATTAATTAAGGGAGACGTTGTGATTTTTGAACAAAAGCCATATGAAAATATTATTACCGATAACATTAGATTGGGTCAAAGGAAGATAGGATTACTTCATGGGCATTTAGCAAAGTTAGGTCTTAACTGTATATTATGTGGGACTGTAAGTCCTCTTTAAGGTTATTTTGAGATATACTGCATTGGAATCAATGATATAACAATCAAAAATTTATTTGTTTAGAATATATTCATTGATAAAATATCACAAAAATGCATAAACTGTAAGCAAACTGAAATATCTATTGGATATACATATTATTGCAACTCAGTGATCATACATAAAATATTAATTTTGTATTTATGTAAATGCAAACATGGTAAGTACATGATAAGTATATCAGTATATATATATATATATATATATATATATATATATATATTTATATATATATCGGTATATAATAAAGAAGGACGATTAAACAATTTCACACGTAGACATTGTGCCTTTCCAACGACAAAAATTGCACGTGTGTACGCAGCTTAAGTGATACTTCTAGTGCGGGGCATCTTCTCAATGATTGCAGCCGAGTCTGCAGTCATTGGAAAGAGTGTGCAAACCCTGGGGCACTACAGGTTAATTAACCTGTAGTGCCCCGAGGATCGTAGTGGAACTGCAGAGTTTATCTGCAGTTCAGTTCCCACGGTCACATGACCGTGGGAACTTTGAGGTCACAGCTGTGCATTTACTTACTACAATATAAAATGAAAACAACCTATTTTTTATTTAAGCAAATTAAAATCAAGCAATCATGCGAACATCTACAGTGTCCAAGAATATGCAATAAATCATCAAATAATTATACACTGGATATACCAAGTTTTATAACCCTTTAAATCATGAATGCATATTGGTCATTTTAACGCGTTTCACATTTTTTAAGCATGTCATCACTTCTTTAGGAAGAGACAGAGAGATGTCACTTTAATTGAAATATGAAATCTACTCAGAGGTGTATGCATTCAGATTCACAACCAATATAATTCAATGCCTAACACTTTGCTGTGTTGGTGCTGTTAGCCTAGGAGTCGGCTTTTGCTAATATCTATGCCTATACAGACTACATATATTCCACTGATAGAGCGTATACAGGGTAGAGTGCATACAAAAGAGAAAAAGCAGAACCACTTGTTTGTCCAAATCCATGTGTTATCACTGGAGGAGTCTGGTGTGATCCTGTCCTAACGTAATATTGGTAAAATCGACTTTTCATGTCTCTTCCACCAAAAACCTCAACCTCCTGATGACTTTTTGTTTGAACGAGTATTCTTCTGCTTTGTCTCTAAAAAAATGTGAAAAAGTCCCCTAAAAATGAAATAAATCCAGCTTGATATGCACTTACATAATGTTCTTTTTCACATGCAAGTCTAGCTGAATCTTTAATTCTGATCGGGCTGCAGCCTGACAAGCAGAGAGCAGCTCTCAAACTTGTCATTACCGTTCTAGGTCACAAGTTAGAAAAGGTCTTTTCACAAGTCGCCCAGGGACAGACAAGCCGCTGTTAACATTACTTTGATGCAACTTGCTCTGTGTAGTACAAAAATTAAACATCAGCTCTGCAACAGGTTTTAAAAAATATATGTGTATTAAAAAAGAAATTTTAGGAGTTTTGAAGTTGTGTTGTAATTACTGTCCTGTTTCATCAGGGCTTTTAGACATCAAATATACCGGTTCTATTTTGTTGACTAGAGAAGAACTTGAGCATGTATAATCACAGCCTGTGGGCCACTCTGCCCTACCTGACACTTTCTGTAATAGGCATGGATTTATAAAGACGATAGGACGGAAACTCAGTAAAAGCAAAGTTATTTTTTTTACAACCTTTTCACACACATTATTAAAAGCTGGAAATGCCCCCAAGTGAACACAAAATGCTTCTTTACAAAAGTCTTTTGTGTGTAAAATCTTTGTGTGGCTTTCCGAATTTACTTTATCATACTAAAGTTAAAAGAATTCTAAGAGGATAAAAAAAAGCACCAAACTATCAGAAATGGTAAAAGTACAGCTCAGACCCAGCTGAGATCGTAAAAATGTTTAATTCTAGACAGCTTCTTCTAATTTGCTGATTTTTATCAATGTAAAGAATGGAAATCAAAGGGGTAGATTTACTAAAGGAATTAGAGTTGTGCACTTAGCAAAGTCTATCCCTCTCCTATGTTGGATTTGAATAATTTTACTTTGAATACCACCATGGTTTGAGGCATTGGACCAAGGCTGGAGAGGATACACTTTCATCAGTGAAGCTGGGTGATTCAGCAAACTTCAAATGGATCCAGTCTAGGATATGTTTGCTAACAAATAGCAAATGACTTTTAGGAAATCCATTCCAGGTCTGCTGGGTCACCCAGCTTCACGGATGAAAGTGTATCCTCTTCAGCCTTGGAGAGCTTTAATAAATCAGCCCCATAGAGTGCATGGGTACCACCATTGTATTTTGTATGTTGCTAAATCTATTCATTGTTCTTTATATATTGAGTAGAATTATATTCATCTTGTCTAAATTCACTCTAAGCAATTCTCTAACTTTTTCTTTGATTTAGCCATTTTCTGCCTGTTACCCCTGAAGAAGCATTGTAGAGTAATTATTACCCAAGGAGTAGGGTAATAATTCACTTTATAAAGTGAACGTCCATGTGAACACACCGGTTCATAGAGGGCAGTTACAGGGCAGTTCTGCTGTTCCGTAACCCACTGCCTTTACTTTAGCTAGCCCTAATTCAAGCACCTAAACGCTCCTAACCCACGGACAAACACTCATCCTTTACTAATATTTAAATACATTAAAAGATGAAACGTGTATGGAAATGTGTTGGATTTGTTTCCTGTGTTATAAACACAATGGGCCTGATTCATTAGCGCTCTCGGAGACTGGAGAAGATATCAAGATTGAGAAGATACTATCATGGCAACCTGGTTGATCCAGCAAAAATAAACTAAATTTCTTAAAAATCATTTACTATTACTTGTCAAATGATTTTATTTCTTAATCAGATCCATTCCGGGTTTGCTGGATCATTTAGGTTTTCCCATGATGGTATATTTTCTCCAACCTTAGAGAGCTTTAATAATTCAGGGACTATAGGAGATGAGAGAAATGTCACCAGATCAGGAATTCTCATTGGAAGGTTTCTCTTTAATAAGCCAATTGTTTTGACTTCCCCTTACTTTAAGTCCCAAAAACCTTGGCCACCAATATATGTAAAGAAAATATTGTGTGCTAAAATGACAGAGAGAGCCATAGAATCAGCAAGGATCCTAACCTCAATTTTGCCTTATGCCTTAAATAAATGAATAACTTATAATACATTGATTTGGCTTTAGGGCTTTAGATATGCTTTGCAGATGTCTGTAAGCTCTTTAGAATCATGTGATCGGCATGTCATGTGATCATACTGCCACATTGCATCATTGTAAGTGCAGGTCACAAGGCGATCGGTGTGCGTAATTCATAAACACAAATGTACAAGAATCAGGGTTACATAAGAATAGGTGTATCATCTCTCAGCCATCTTCATCTTTAAAATTGTGGGTTGACAGATTTTAACTAAACAAAACCCTCACGATTATATTAACAAAAGATTGAAATTCAGATTGGTATTTGAATCCAACCATGCCTTGTTCTCTTTAATGCCTACATCCAGATATTCTTTGTATACAGTGAGGAAAAATGTAGAATTGCTTTCAAGTTTTCATTTTTGCCTTTTTGCCAAATGAGCGTTTTTAAAAAAAACTACAAACCATAGATAGAGATAATATTGTGGTCCTAACCGGGGGTTGAGCAGAACTTCCAGCTTCTAGTGCTGCATCAGTCATGTGTAATGTTGTATATGTACTTGGTCTGTCCATATAAAATAAAATCTTTATCATGCATTTGGTAGATGTTTCTAGATTTGCCATCTCCAAAGCCTTTTTGAGACTAAATGACAATGCCAAAACACTGCTTCATATCTGGTCAAAAAGTGGAAACAAATGTTGTCCCAAAGACCTCTAACAATATTAGTGGTTTTCATAACGGTGAGCAACCACTAAAGTGAAGGAAAAAGTGCCAAACTCTTTTGCATATAAGTTTAAAAAATATATTGTAATCCATCTTATGATAAAACACAAACAACTAACACGTTTCACTGTCAAATGCTTCATCAGGGTTAGGAAGAGAAATTTGAAATGTGAAATCAGCAGACACAAAAAAATCACCCGTCAATGTAACCCTTCCATAAACTAAATAAAATAAATAAAAATGTTTGGGCTTTAGATTTACTATATATATATATATATATATATATATATATATATATATATACATAGCCAAGAAAGTTGGTAACTTATCCCTACCTTCCAGTTAACAAGAGAGGTCCTTAAGATAATGGCCCTGATTTTTTTAAAGTACTGCAAGACTGATAGACTATTGTGAGTACTAATGGAGGATCCAGCAAAAATGGAATAGATTTCATAAAATAAATTCTTATTATTTGGCAAATGTTTTCAATCCTTGACCAAATCCAATCCAGGTTTGCTGGATTAGATATGATAGCCTATCTTCTCCAGTCTTGAAGAGCTTTAATAAACCAGACCCAAAAGGTTTAGTTTTTTTTTTTTTTTTTTTTTTATACCATTTAGACAAAAATATTCAGAATACTGAACATGATCGGTCATCACCAAAAACCATCAAATTTTTGCTTCTCTGATGTTTATACACTTAGCCCCTTGTTCCATTTTTTTTCTTTCAGACCACTCCAAACTTTTCCAGAGATATTGGTTCAGTGTCACCTCAAATCACCTTTTATTTCATCTCTAATTTTTTTCTAAAAAGTGACAGGTCACAGCGGGATAAGCGGATCTGGAGAGAAGGGCCAGGTAGAAGTTTGGTATCAGCAAATTGCACTGAATTCCTTTTGAAGCACTCCTGTGTATGGTTGAGTTATGAGACCTCCGAGACAAATGTAATCTAGGTGTTTGAAACTAACTGTCCATCTTTCCGCTGTCTGCACACCTTCACCACGGGAAACTTCCTTAAAATTTCAGAATGGTCAGCAAAATTGTACAAGTAGATGCCGACAGATGAACGTGGGAGAAATACGGGACAGGTCATTACTCCGAATGGGGGCTATTTGTTCTTTGTTGTATGATTGAAACAAAAAAAAAGAAAAAAACACTATAAATTATTTTTTTCCCATCTAAATTGCTGATAAATGTTTCTACACATAACAATCTAAGCGAGATTGTGATTATCCTGAAAGATTCTCTTCCATTAGAAAGTAGCACAAAAGTGCACCAAGTGTCAGGAAGAAGTTTGGAGTAAACAAACACGAAAAATATGCTTTTTATATGTTTTTATCTATTTAAAGAGAAGGAAAAAAAAAACTTCTTTTCCTTGAAAGTCAATATTTAATGAAGCATACTGAGAGGCATACAGATAATGAAACATTTACTTTATCGTCTCTTTTTTGTGTGTGTGTTTTGTTTGTTTTTCAGTTTCAAAAGTACTGAGAAGTTCAGGCAAAACAAAAAACTTAGTAATGAAAGAAGCTTATGAATAGTCACTTATGTCTCTTTGTTAGGGATGAGGTTTAGGTTCACCCTCATTAAATATGTCCCACTGTTGGCCAATTTTATATCGTTGTATCAGCACTGGTCTCTTGATCCTTAATGAGGGCTTAAAAAAAAGTAGTCAGCGGCAGGACAGTTTTGTTATCTGCTGCTAAAATTATGTTTTTTTTTTTTCAAATTAATATAAATCAGATTTCATTATTGCTGCTGTGTTAAAATCAAACCAACTGAAAAAAAAAAAAAAATTAAGCAACATTTTAAGACCCACCCTACAGGAGATCCAATTATAAAGTAAATAACTGGTACCCCATGGCAGTGCCTAGATTACCATACCTTTTACAGTAATTCGCATAGTGGACCTATCATCACATTTTTTTACTTGATTTTGTTCTTTACCGTTTTTTACCTTTTTGGAGGAAGCCCCTCCCCTTCTGTTTTTACCGTTGTGGCAGTAAACACTGAATGGGAAGCCCACAGCCTCCGGGGATACCTACATTACAACATGTGTAGTGAGATTAGCACTTTTTATTTTACTATTTCCAGAAGCACGTCACCCGATCTCGCACCTGCACAGTGCGAGATAGGGTGACATGGGAAAAAGAACCGGGAAGAAGATGGAAGATGGCAGAAAACGATGTCCAGTTTGCACCAGGACGAAGAAAGAAGACGGAGGGCTGAGTGGACTAGGACTGTAAAGGGATTGATGGCTTTCCACCTGTAAAGGTAAGTGTGATTTGTATTTTCGTGCTACTTCCATTTTAAGGGCTGATAATGGCAGAGTAAGATTTGCCCCAAAATAGACTTCAATATTATTCCCCGCTCTTTTTAAACATATCAAATTAGGGCAGATTCACACATTCAGATCATTGTGCGTTTGTCACACTTACCTCTTTCTCACTAAAAAGTAGGTGCCTCTCTCCTGTGCATGCGGGCAGTTCTGACCCTGGGCATGCCTGCTCTTCCAAGTTTTATCAGTTTCGCCCAGCCCACTGGCCTATCAGGAAATAGCCTCCTAATCATCCCTGACTTTTTAGCTAGCTCAGACACAGCACTCAGCGTTCGTGCAATACATCTCTACTAGTGCTGAGCCCCTAGCTTTGCGGAGCTAGTTCCCGTACACATATTGCTTAATTTAGTGTTTCCTCTTTCCAGCTCCTGTGTTCACCCCTTATTGCCTAGTCTGTTGTTTCCCAGCCAGTTTCCTTGTGCTGTTCCAGTGTTCCTCGCTGTCTGTGGACATTCCTGTGTCACCTGTGCTTATTGTTGCTTCCAGTGTCTCAAGTGTTCCCTGTGTCTGCAGTGGCCCCTATGTCACTGGTGTCTATTTCCTAGATCTGTGATATTTGACCCCTGGCTGGTGACCTGACCACTCTTGCTTGCTGCCTGCCTCGACCTCGGCCTTCCTTGACAATTCTTCTGCCTAATGATTTGGTACCGTGTATCTTCCTTAACATCCTGGGGTGCCAAAGGACCGCAACCTGGTGGTAACCAGCAACCACCCAATCCTTTTTTAAGATAGCAGAATGCAAAAAAAGCTCTAGGCAGGGCCCAGAACCTCTGACAGTGTTTTACAGCAGAAAGTATTTTCCTGTTTTGGTAATGTTTCACATTGTAATGCAGAATACTGTAAATCCCCATTATGATGAGACCAAGCTGTACCTAATCCACCACATTCCCCAGCTTCTACCAGTCCCTTTCTGGATTAAATTACTACTAGAATACCCATGGGGCATGGTGCCAAGTGGTATTCCATAAGCGAAAGTCATCTACATATTAATATGACCAGACGGCATTGTTGCCATGATAGGAAGGAGGTGTTTCCATCAGATCACCCAGAGGACTGCAGGAAATAAAAGTAAGCATTAGAAAAAAACTTTGGGGGAAGCTTTGAGGTCAAGTGGTCAAGTGATGAGGGTTCCACCCTAATGCCGATTTTTTCTTTTAGCAAAAACCACTTCTGCTCACTCCTGCCCACAACTCCCTTTTCAAGGGTTTTCAAGTTTTACTCACCCTGTGAAAGATACACTCACCTAAATCTGCCACACAGGACCCTTGGCAATGATACTTTGGGGTCCAAGGAATTGCTAAACCAGTTTTGTAGATGCACCCAACTAGTTCCATCTTAGCTGCTGGTCCTTCTTTCCATTCAGAAGGTCCTAACCAATGGATCACCATTTCAATTATATATTATATTTTTTTAACTTCTTGGGATTAAAAGAATGGTGCAATAATTTATATGGATGAATACTTTGACCAATCTGAAATCATCTTTACTCGTTAAGACTTTGGTGGTTGTCAGAAAAGCACATTTTTGGTAACGAGTCTGTTTTTATTGTTTTCCTCCCACACTTTAGCTCTCTGTTGGTGACTTTTCAGTTTTACGTCTTCACCTCCAGAGAAGTACAATGAAATAAACTTGCCTTTTACTGATGTCTGAAGGTCTCTGAAGGTCACAGACTCTCAGCGTATTTAGTTTTGTCATTTCAGTGAATATCATGCTCTACAGCACTCGGATGGTGCAGAAAACAAAGGCAGCAGACGGTGTCAACACAGCGCTTTGTGGCAAGGGAGAACTTCTGACTGAGTCCAAATGCTGCATCAGGAACTAAGTGAACTTTGGATTTTTTTTATTTTCTGATAATCACTTTCAGTGTTGATTGATGGCACTCTGGTCTGCACTTAAAGGCCAAATTCAAACTATACCGTATTTCATATTTGTGTGAAGACCTCCAGCTTAAAGCCACCGTTTTTTTTTTTTTGTGGACGTTGGCTGGTTGGTTTATATTCCTTAATTTGTCTGGAACTTAAATGGTAAGATTCCTCATGTAGTGTGGGAGGAGTAGAGACACAAAATTTGGCAGGACAATCATACTATTGTGTGTGTTTGGGGGGGTGACTAGGAAACTACCCTATTGTGGGAAGGGCAGAGAAACAAACTACTGGGGTAAATCTTACCATTGTGGAAGGAGAAAAACACAAACTACTGGGGCAAATCTCACCATTGTGGGAGGGAAAGTTACACAAATACTGCAGAGACATTTCACCATTGCAGAGGGGCAGAGACAAAAACAAATAGAGGGAAATCCCCCTATTGTTGAAGGGGCGGAGGCAAAAAATACTTAGGGAAATTGTCCCATTGTGGGAGGAGCAGATACACAAACTACCAGGGTAAATTTCCCATTTGAGGGAGGGTCAAAGACACAATGTACTGGGGGGATCTCACGATTGTGGGAAGGGCAGAGACACAAATTACTGGGGCAAATGTCACCATTGCAGAGGGCAGGGACACAAACCACTTGGGTGAAATCTCATTTTTGTGGGATGAACAAAGACACAAACTACTGGGGGAAATCTCACCAGTGTAAGAGTGGCAGAGACACAAATACTGCCAAGAGAGATCTCAATATTGTGGGAGGGGCAGAGTGAAAAATACTTTAGAAACATTTCACCATTGGGAGATACAATGTAATGTGGGAAAATGTTATAACTGTGGTAGTGTTTTTTTTTTTTCTGAAGTTCAAGTTCAAGTATATAACAACAAGTGACTAAAATGTGGTTCACACATTCTGTTACTGATGAATGAGCACATGGTGCTCCTGTTTCTTCCTTAGGGTACACTTTGGCATACAACATTGCTTTTGAAGCAGCACCCAGTTTGTGATGGCTTGGTTCTTCAAGAGTTCTTAACATGAACCCTTCCACTGCAAACCTAGTTGGACGAATCCTGCCCACATTGTAGACAGTGATCATCCTTGTGCTGGCTAAATAGTGGGCAGTGATTCCACTGGCTGGTGATTATTGGGGACAGTACATCTCACACTTTCCTTTGCACTGCATTGCACCACCAAACACATCTACAAAGCATTATTATGTGTTTTGGGTTAAAAGTGTGAGTCCTTATACAGTAAAACCCACTGAGAATGGCTAATCCCGGATAAGTGTAGTTTCCAGTTAACTGAGGTTAAATCCTTTGCCCCAGCCATTCAGCACTAGACTTGAATGGGGAGACTTGTCCCCATTCACCTCATAGTGCTGAATTGCTGAATGGCTGAGAAAAGGGATACAGATACAGAGAAAAAACTTGAGCCATCATCATGGTTTCCCATTCCTCAGCCAATCACAGAGCATAGCAATCAGCGGAACTCTGCTATGCTTACAGCTCCGCTTTCTTGATTGGTCCCGCAGCCCTAGTGGAGCTGTGGCATGTGTTCTTGGATGCAGGAGCAATCAAGAAAGCGGAGCTGTTGGTGCCGGTTATCTGAGTTCCGGATAACTGGGGTTCTACTGTATATGGTCAGTAAATATGCTGTGGATAAGCATTTAATTGTCATGGTTATGCACTTTTTTGGAAAGCCCTTAAATAGCATCTGCCACTGGGGGGGTGGGTAAAACTTGTTGCAGGTATTACAAAGCAACAAAATGCAGCCTCCAAAAGTTTCTAGCCAAGGCTGAATCATAGATTATTCTGACAGGTAAAGCTTTGGAACCCCAGAGGTTGCCCCCTAACATCTTCTCTATG
>NC_092871.1:3222706-3226452 GCF_032062135.1 Pyxicephalus adspersus | reverse complement strand
CAAGACTTAAAAATTTCAAAACAATGTACCCACCGGTAATCTAATACTTCTGCTAATATAAAATAAAAGATTTGCAACATTTAAATCCAATTTTACAGGCTGTGAAACCATTAGAACTGATGTAGAAAATCTTGAGAACAGAATTCCGTTCTATCATTAGCCAGTAAAAGCATTAACAAGATATTGAAACTTCCTACGACCTTTAAAGTGCTTATTTAAAGGGTTCAAACATGCTTTGGATAATTGGAGCGCGGAGATCATTATGTTCTAAAAACAGTCAAGTTTTAGGAGGTTAATGTGCGGGGGTGATGGGTGATGATGATTAAAAACTTGGCACAGTCATTTTTCCCTCTTCTTACAGGCACATGGTGTGGTTTATCTCCTCAACACATGTACTAAATACCAATTCCGTCTTAATTCCTGTATAGGAACATTCAGTAATGGTGCCGGTTATTTCCAATATCGAGTTGAGACTGGAACATCTATAAAAGTTGTGGGAGCGTCCAAACAATCATTTCTCAACCATTCATTTTCTGCTTCTTGTAGCTTTTTGTAGCTTTTTGTAGTTTAGATGATGTAAGGTACTCGTTACAAAGAATATAATACAACACACAGGTTTCCAAGGCCAGTTACACTACTTGTATCCATCGTGGTGCATTATCACATGCGGTATTTTGTTTTATAAATAGACCCAGTCTGCAGATTCTGTAAAACCCCACCTAGATATACAGAAGCCATGAGACATGTCAACATCCCAGAGACTTATCAGATACAGTTAGCTGTGGACAGATTGCTCCTATTGGAATTCATTCTGAAGCAATGATTTTGACTTCAGATTGGAACTTGGTATTTGACCTGTTATTGACAATGAAAATAGGACTCAAGGGCTAAACATTAGGGACAATTAAAAGAAAACTAATTCTGACTTAGAAATACTGAATCTATTTCTCAACAAACCCAACCATGCCACTGTTCCCTTTTGCTTTTCCACCATATATAGGGAAGTAAGGAGAGGAGTGGAGGATTGGGCCAGCAAAGAGAGGTATCAGACTCCCAGGAAAGGAAGGGCAATGACTTTCAGGAAGGGGACTGTGTTAGAGAACTGACCCCTGAAATAGTCACAGTTTCTTTTAAGTTCAAGGACACAATGCAAGTGAAAAAAAAAATTCTAGAAAGGAAAATTGCTGTATGTAAGCATTTATTTCCTGCAGTTATAGATTTGTTGTGCTCTTGCTTGCAATTTTTTGAATTAGTAACAAGCTCTCTTTCATGTGTGTATGCATATTAAAGGCACATTGGCAACACAAAATATGTATGATTTCTCTTCTCTAATGGTTAAAGTGGAACTAAACCTAAGAAAAACAAAAATCTGCATGATCAATCCGCAATAAAGAGCTGCCTGTTCTCAATATAAATGAAGCTGCACGTGTACATGACTAGCTGCAAAGAATTTATGAACTCCTGTGTGCATGCGGCCGAACTACATCATTCTGGCCTGGCCAATTAGGATCACCCCGAAAAAGAACGGTTGAAAAACGCGTCCGGTGATAGAGCAAGGAGAGGTGAGTTTAGTTCTCCTTTGATGCAGATGGAAAGATGGATTTCACATGCACCCTGTTAGGAGGAGGTGGGAGAGAATACAGAGGGATTTTAAGATATTTGCTTATGTTCTTGCAGATGGAGCAATGTGATGTCAATTTAAAAGGTGGTGAATGGAGCTGGGCATGGCTATTAAATGGGCAGCACAGTGTCTCAGGGGTTAGCACTCTGGCCTTTGAAGCTAGGCCCTAAGTTTGAATCCCAGCCAGGACACTACCTGCATGGAGTTTACAGGTTCTACCCGTGTCTGTGTGGGTTTCCTCCGGTTTCCTCCCACATCCCAAAAATGTGCAGTTAAGTTAATTGGCTTCCCCCTAAATGAATGACATATGACTATAGTAGGGACATTAGATTGTGAGCTCCTATGAGGGACAGCTAGTGACATGACTATGGACTTTGTAAAGCGCTGCATAATATGTCAATACAATATAAATACTGTGTAATAATAGGAAGTTCTGCATTAGCAATCATGACAACATTGAAGTGGTTTCAATATAGAAGGAAGAGTGTTGTCACTCCTAAACGAAAAATCTATCCAATAGTCCTACTGTCACTATTCACAAGTATTTAAAATCTTCCAGCATGATTGGGTAAGTTTAAGTTTTACTAGAGTGCTGCTTTAGGAGATACTGCCAGTGTGATGTAAATTATACATCATCACATGGTGCAGGGAAATGCTTTTCACTTTTCCATGCTGAGTGTTCCTTTAAGAAAGCAACATCCCTGTATGTATCTGTAGAGGAAGCGCAGGTGGACTGCTAATGGGACGCAATTATGCCACTTTCATCTCAAAAAATAATCTACACTAGCCGCGCTGGGATGACTTCAGGTTCTTTTTTTTTTTTTTTTGGATTCCCCAACTTTTTATGCCTTTTTATTTAACAAATCCTTTAAGCGAGATTAGAAAAGGGCGGCTGATATGAAAGGAAGGAAGCGATGATTTGACTATGCCCTTTGGCATCACGATTGTTAAAAAAAGATGAAAACACAAAAATTTGAGAGTATCACAAATTCCCTTTGATATATACATGTTCTAAAGTATTCCGGTTGTGAAAGATAACGGAGACTCCTAAAGCCGCACTGCTTGGCAGTAATAGATTCCAAGAACGGGCAATATATTGTAATGGCCTGTCATTGGCCGGAGTGATTTATTAACCCTATTAGAGTTGGGTTGGCCAGCAATATATCCAAGTGTGTGGATTCATTCCCCCAAAGAATTATGCTGGCAAGATAAGATAGAGATAGGAAAGACTTCTTCCTGTTCAGAAATGAAATCCAATGCAAGATCTAAACATTAAAGGGTAACTCAGGTCTTGAACAACATCAGTACAGAACCTCATCCATAAGGCTCAATGACAACCTAGAATAGTAAAGGTGACAACTTTTTTCAGGGGTGCAGATTTTGGGCCTTACTGGGACTGCTAACTCACACCCTTAGCTCCTCCTGCTAAGAATAATTCCCCCAAACTTTCACCTATATGCTTATGGGAGCACCACAAAAAACACCTAAACCCTCTACATGAATATGTAGTACCTGACACCTAAACTAGCCTTAAAATATTCTCCCTACACAATCTCAAATACACCTACAAATTTCCAAAACAAAAACATTTTTAGCCCTCCCAAAACTGCATCTACCCCTAAAGGAATCCCAAAACCCCATATCCTCCAACCTGCATATGGTACAAGACAAGGGTCAATCCAGTGACTATGGATATTTTAGATATAGGTGGAGCCAGATGGGCTTAGCCGGTGTTCGGACCTGGTAACTAAGCATGGTATGCTGGGAACCATTCATATTGGGCACAGAAGGGTGTACAGACCCAGGAACCTAGCTCAGAGATGGTGGGCTTCCCTCATAATGGGCACAGAAGGGTGTAGGGACCCAATGTCTGGTGCAGGGATAGTATTAGCTCCCTTGGCAGCCTTTTTACTTTTCCAGCCACTTTTTAAATGCTGTATGCACTGGCTTATGGACCATTCCAAAGGTATATACCGTGTTTCCCCGAAAATAAGACACTGTCTTATATTTTTTCTGGCTCCCAAAAACACACTAGGTCTTTTTTTCAGGGGATGTCTTATTTTTCCATGAAGAAGACTACAGTACACATTTATTGTTGAAAGTCACTCATGATCACTCATGTTCC
>NC_092871.1:3219801-3221617 GCF_032062135.1 Pyxicephalus adspersus | reverse complement strand
GTCAGAATTAAAATACAAGATTTGCCCCATCTCCACCCCCAAACAGGGTTTTCTATAAAGCAGATTCACTCATCCTAGCCTAACCCTAACTCATTCCATTTCTGCAATCTCTTATTCTGCATCCTTTTACAAAAGCCAGCTCCAGCCTAAAAAGACACAACAATGTCCCTTGGAACTGACAACGTTTTTCACTTTTTCACTAATGCATGTTTTTTGTTTTCTTCCCTCTAATAAGAGTTTGACATGGAAATCTGCAACTACCAAGCAAAATGTTCAACAAAAAAAAAATAATACGAAATTGCCATTTAAGAGATAGCCCTTTTCTAAAGGTCAGCAAGCCGACGTTTGTGTTATCTTCCTGTTTTTTTATGAATATTATTTTGTGAGTTTCTCATGTCTTTGACTCAAAGAACTAAACCTTTTTCTGAAAAAATGTTTTAATGTCTAAAAAGCCGTAACAACAAGCAGCTCAACGCAAGGACAATGGGTTTGATGTGACGTTGGCACAACATAAATAGCAATGCACACAGAGTAGATTGTGAAAAAGATGAATATGTGTCTAAATATAATTGTTGTGGTAGACAGTTTGTTCTCAAAAAGACAATAAAACAAAGGGGAAGGAAACATGTTCTAAAAAAGATCTAGAATTCAGTTAATAAAACCTTGAGAGGAACCCAACCGTTCCACAACCAGGAGGATTAGGTAGTGGATCCCAAAGCAGTTTGGAATGGTAAAAGTACTACCTAGGACACTGTAAAAAAGAGCCATTACATTTGGGGAAAATAACTCTGGATAACCAAAGGCCATTAACTGGTATGCAATGACAATACATTTCATACTAGTAAGATATATTAAATAGTCAACACACACCAAACTCCAAGAAAATAAGTTGCTTTAGTCAAATGATCTCACCACAATTCAGGTGGAAGAAAAACTTGACTTCCACCAAGAGGTGGCTTACCAGATTGTTAGACTTCTGGTCCAAGTGTTCAATATGAACTTATGTTATCACCCTGTTGGCCACCATTCTAGTTCACATTTACACCACCAAACCTCATCCACACAACAGCCTTACCAAACTTTAAGGTGCATATTTCATATAAGGAGGAAAACTTGGACACTGTGAATAATTTGAAAAATATATTCAAAAGCCATATTAAGCTAACATCAATGAATTATCCAAAATGTCCAAAAATGCATAATCCATTGGAGTCAATAGAGAAAAAATTTGGGGAGCTCCTTCTGGTCTCTGGAAAGTAACTACAGCAGCAAAATGAATCAAAATGTAATATGAAGACCATTACGTGTTTGGCTAAGTTGAGTGCTCCTATTTATTTTTATTTGTTTTTCATTGGAGACACAAAGTGGTCAAACGAGTGACACAATAAAGAAATACCCATCCCACTGGAAGCAGAAAGCAATGCAGATATCGCGGTGGGCTATATAATGTACAGAAAAGCAGCCACACAAATCTAATACAACAAACCCCAGTGAGTGATGATGGCGTTGATGAGGATGACTATGGTGACTGCTCTACTATACACACTCACTGACATAGACCCAGCCTGCAGTAAGTTTTACATATACTGCAAGTAAAATGACACTGATTTCCCCAGTCCATAACACAGGGGAAATCAGCTCCTCTTGCCCCCCTAAAACATTTAATATCTAACTGTTTTAAACGTAGAATTTTGATTGAATAGCAATGTTATTCAGTTATTGGAGAAACCAATCAAATGTTCAAAATTCTGGCAGTTGACTTTAACTCAAACCTGAACAACAATACTCCTCATAAAAGCTTTAAAAAAAGATTCAG
>NC_092871.1:3215722-3218922 GCF_032062135.1 Pyxicephalus adspersus | reverse complement strand
GTTTTGTTTACTGACTGCTTGTGATCATATGTGTCATATGAAAGCTGTGACTTGAAGTCATTTTTTGTCATGTTGAAGTCCTCTTGAAATTCTAGCTGAAGTCCTCTTGAAATTCTAGCTTAACTAAGCCCAGTAGACATATAAAAAGCATCAGGGTTGGCTCCTGCATCCAACGAACAGATGTTCCTCATGTCACAATAAATTTGGTTTTAAGAGAAATACAGCAAGCACAGCGCCACTTGTCTTTTGAACTCATTTTTTGGGCAGTTTATCCAACACTGGCAATGTTTCTGAGACCTGGAGACCACTAATCCATCACTGAAGATTTGCCTGCACCAACCAAAGCCCATCAGATACTTGCCAACAATGCAACCACGACAAAGTCAACTTCTGGATCCTGAGAGGACCAAACCAGGGGACCGTCAATGTAACCAGTTCTATGTACACCCAAAGAAGAAGAGAGACCTGGGACTGCAGTGTCATATGCCCATGATTTTTAAATGCCAGTAATCAATTAAAGGAGGTGCATGGGGAATCCTTGATGTTATCTTTAAAGGCATCCTCCTATTCTTATCAATGAATAAAACCTGTGTTAGTACATCACTTAACTCCCCATAATTAAATACATGAATTGATAATCAAGCCATAATGCACATTAATTAAATAGACAAGAGAAAAACACCTATTGTTGGAAGGGCTGAAGGTTTTTTTTCAGTAAATACAGGCACAAAGGATTAAAAGGATAACCTCAGCGGGAATATTTACAGTACTACTTGTATGTAATTACTATTATATCTACTTTCCTAACAGTGGCCCTTACCTATTCACCAGAGCTGAGGGGCGGCAAGCCGAAACATGCTGTGAATAGAAAGATTACAACAAGCCCCCCCCCCCACCCCAAGAGGAAACTGTTCAGTGTTTGCTGGATAACAATCACTCATTATCCACCGATTAATGACTCCCTAATGAGAAAGAGAAAACCACCAGGCTCACAAGCTGTTTGCAAACGCCACTAGAAATGTATAAAAAAGGGGGCAAGGTGCCAGGAGTACAGTTCAAATCCCATAGCAACCTCGCAGGATCCATTTCCCAAAGATAAAACGTGGCTGAAGTGAACTGTGATTGGTTGCTTTGGATTGTAGTATGTTCATCTTTAGTCCTCGTACCATTTATTGAGTAAAGCTGCATTATGTGTTCTTTTCAGCAATATAACGCTCTAAAACAATATACAAATTATATTTTTTCATACTGAATAGTTATGGAAAAATGGCCCAGCTTGCTTTAATCTTTTAGTCTCTAGCAAAAGCTTATACAATGTTAGTCAATGGCCAGACCTTTACAGATATAAAGGATTTTTTTTCAACATGAATCCAGAAATTAGCTGCAGCTATAGATTCTTACAAATTAATTCATAAAAACATTGCAAAAGCAGAAAAAACCCGTAAATTGACAACACTATCTCTTCTGCTCTGCAAGCCTAAAAAGTGTCTCTCTCTACATAAGCCAGTATCACTCAATCACGGTTCCTCCAAAGGTTGTTCCTTGAGCAATCAGCAGTTTGTGCCTCTCAGGTCAGTTTAGGTGACACCAATGATCTTTTTTGGCTATCTGTAGGGGTGAAATTCTTCCCAATGGCCGGCAATGGAAGAAGTATTCTTATCAATGACCACACCAAAGAATTATTTGGTATTTCACGAGTTCCCCAAGACCTGAAAATGATTTCAAGGGTTTCTCCATTCGACCTAGACAATTCCAACAATGTTGCTTGCGAGTTGAGTACATCAAAGGCACTGTGTTGTCAGTTCAGACAGGGAGTTTGGAGCTCAGTAATTTTAAAAAGAAAAAGCATAGGAAAATGTGCATGTATTGCAAAGATATACTAAATATATAGGGCCGGGATTTTTGTAGCTCTTTATTAAATTTACATGGAGGTCCTTTTAAACAAACATGCATTAAAAATGCCCCGAAAATATTATGGGCCTGGTTTATTCAAGCTCTCCAAACACGGAGAGGATACATTTCATCAGTGAAGCAGGGTGATGCAGCAAACCTGGAATGGATTTCTTAAAAGTCATGTGCTATTTGTTTGCAAATATTTTGAATCCTGGACCAGATCCATTCCTGGTTTGCTGGATCACCCAGCTTCATTGGTGAAATGTATCTCCGTCCTTGGAGAGCTCTCCGTCCTTGGAGAGCTTGATTAAACCAGGCCCATAATATTTTTGGTGAATTTTTAATGCATGTTTGTTTAAAAGGCCCTTCATGTAAATTTAATTTATAGCTACAACTCAAACCCAGTAGGTTAAAACTTAATTCTCAGAAGTGAGATCTTCGTGCTTTTCTTCGGGCCACTGTGAGACTTGTTTTCCGTCCTTACACATTTGGGGGTGTTTCCCTTCTCCTGCTGAATGATTTGTGACTTGAAAAAAGAAAAAAAAACCCTCTTGGTAACAACCAAAGTTGGGGGACATTATTGCTGAGATCAAACTTCTAGATCCAACTAACTATAGGAACTGTTCAATGTTTTACCCTCCAGTTCTCCAAAACTAAAATGTCATTCCCCTCAAAACTTTACCTCCTCCAATCCGTGACCTGCTAAATCTCCAGGTATTCTCTTCCTGGAAACTGTTTTTCCTCAAAGGAGACCCCATGAGACCCAAATTTTATAACTATGTGTTCAGCTACAAACTGTTCCAATCAGGTGTCAGTTCTGGATCATTTGCGCTGAAAGTGTTGCCAATCCAGCCTCAAAAATAGGCAAGAGACTATTACAAGGTATCATTGTGCTAGGAGTGGTTGACATCAATTGTAGAAGTCCTGCTGGGAGCCTCCAGACCTCGACAGACAGCCCAAATCACACCTGTTATTGAACAAAGTTATAGAAGATTCATTCAACCTTTGCCCTTACTTTGCCTTTTAGTTACCTGCCGACAATGCTATTAGTACATCCCTCAAACTAAACACATCAAATGTTTTTTTTTATTTATTTTCCTCCAGGTGCTTGGGGTATAATTAAAGCTGGATTCGAGCGATAGAGAAATGCACGTTGGTAATTGCACGCTTTATGTTAAACCTGACACTCTCATTTCCCCCTTTAATTCCCACGTTAATGGCGTGCTTTCGAGGATTTACTGGCTCTATATAGGACAGGAAATGTGTCGTGTTTGCAGGTTTAATGAAAGAAGTTTTACTTTTAAAAG
>NC_092871.1:3209613-3214469 GCF_032062135.1 Pyxicephalus adspersus | reverse complement strand
GGACATTAGACTATGACTATGGCGGGGACATTAGACAGTTACCAACATGACCAAAAAATGTTGAGTAATATGATAAAGTGCTATAGAAATACAAGATAATGAAAATAGACAAGAAGTATCCAGGTGCCAGATAAACCCACTTATTGTCCTTTCAGGGTAAGTCTCCTTTTAATGGAGATACATTTTCTTGGCAAGCTATGGCAAGGAGTTCGCTTAGTTTATGATCTATAAGAATGTTTGAATTGCTTGTTAGAAAGAAGAAATAAAGGAAAAAAATGAGACTTGATATTGCTGCTATGTTAGGTCACTTTACCATTAAAATCCATTTCTATTAAAAAAAAAGTTAAATTTAAAGAAGGGTAATGATAACAAAGGAGTAGAAGAACAATGTAATTAGCCTCCAAATATTTATTTTTTGCCTCCTCTGTGGACTCTCCCGTCATAGGAAATCCAGCCCGGGATCTGAGCAGTTTACAAAGCTCGGTACAAGTCTATATTTAATTATGCAAAAGAGTCAGTAACAGATCAATTGGTTTCAGCAGCTACAGCCTGGTTAATGATTTTACAATATTAATTATACTTGCACTGCAGACGCAAGACATGAGAAACACAGTGTAGGAAATAAATAAGAAGATGATTTAATAAGACGAAAATAAAAACAGCGCACACTGCAACAACCAATCAGCATTCAGCTTTCAATCACCTCTCTGACTATTGCACCAGTGGTGCTTCTGTTTCTCAAACATATGCAAGAACTTTGTCTTTTTTTTTTCTTCTGAAAATACAAACAGAAAATGTAAATAGATTTCACCTTTACATATTCATGAGCTTTCTAATGCACAGATCTCTTCTTCAAAGTTGAGCTCCAGGAAAATATAAAAATAACATAAATTAAGGCAGATCTGTATTTAATAATGCGTCATTGAATGTATATTTTAATGCAAGTGGTGTATGTACCTAAATATCGACCTTTTTGCATGTGCTACATGGAAGAGCCTACACTGGAGGAGGGAGAAGCAGCACAACCAGCCAGTCAGTTTTGCTGCAGGGTGGGCTGGGATGGAAATAAATACAAATCCTTGGAAAGGTAAAAAAGCCTTCTTATACTATATGAGGCCTGCTTATGAAAAAAGGGGATTTTGTTTCTATCTCTATGACAAAGCAGTGAGATGATCACTTGCCATAAATGTGTAAACTTTTCCAAAAATGCAGAACAAACGCCGGCACTCTCTGCTGTTTAGTTTGTTGTCAATCACCATTTATCACTGGTGTGTTTCTCCTCATGTGCTCCATCATAATAAATGTTGAGCAATGCATCAATAAAACTTTTAGTAAAATTTCCAACCAAAGGAAAAAGACAGCCACAAGGAAATTTGCGCTGACATTCTGCAGCAACTTGAGGTGGAGCCGAACCTTTTCCATAAAGTCATCACTTGGTGCCGAAACCCGGATCTTCCGGTATGATCCTGAAACAAAACCACAGTCACTGGAAACACCTTCATCACCAAGAATCAAAAAAGTCCAAATTCACAGCCATGCTCATCGTGTTTTGTGACATGAAGGCGTCATTTTGGCAGAATGGGTTCCAGAACAATATTTTAAGGAAGACAAAGCTGAGAGAGTCAGGGAAAGACGGCAGAAATGTGGGAAATGGTTTCATTCTTCATCAGGACAATGCTCCTTCTCACACAGCACTTTCTGTGACCGACAAACACATTACTACTCTGGAACATCCTCCATGTTCACCAGATTTGGCACCTTGGGACTTTTTTCTTTTTCCTAAATTAAAATTAGTGATTAAAGGAACACGCTTTGTGTCAATGGATACAGGAAAGAAAAAAACATCAAATATCAGAAACTGATCAGCTTCATGACTTCAATCAGTGGGAAACAAGAAGACATCGGTGAATGGAGAGAATATTGAAGGGGACAAACATTAGAATTGTAATAAATAAGTCAGTTAATTATATCAGTCTCCTTATTTATTAGACAGACCTCATATATGTATATATATTATATATATATATATATATATATATATATATATATATATATTTAGTTTATTTATATTATAGTTTATTTGGAGTTCATCTTTAATTTCTTTTGCTCTTTTGATTACAGGCAATGAGTTCTTGGAATAATTGTTGGTTCCCTTTAATAAGGAGCTCAATAAGTCAACACGTTTCGTAATGTCTCTTCAACATACAGAATGTAACCTATAGGAAATTACATTGCTGTCAGCCTGACCGTCACAATCAAGTTCGCATTTGAGAAAGAACAGATTTGACCTTAGAGATTCTTTGCCGCTTGTGGAAAGTCTGATTTATTGGATCCGTATTGATTTAAAAGCCGTTTTTTTCTTTTTTCCTGAAGAACTGAAACATGAGTGAAATTGTGACTTTTTTTCCCAGGCTTGTCTGAAAAGACACATACCTTGTTTAGGCCACGTATGACTGCGCCAAATGTTTGAAGGTCCCGTAAATGACAAATATTTCATTTTTTTAAGCAATTTAGCATTTTTGTTATAACACATTTCCAGACAAAAATCAATTTATTCATCATACATGGCAGTTTGTGCTTAGAGGAGGCTGACCTGACCTTGAACTGACTGTGAGGAAATTTAATTCTGGCCTTAATAATATTACAGCTTGATAGTGGAATGTCCAAAGGGACGAGACTGAGGAGAGAAGAGATGTATTGTAGTAGATGGGTACTTGTGTGTATTTGTCATTGTGTCATACATATAAAGAATGATGAGGACAGGACATTTTGAGGATCTCCCAATATCCCAATGTTGAGTTCATGGTTCTGACATCTGCTGTGCCTATTGAAGTGTTCCAACCATCCCTATGGTGAGTTTGCGGGTTCTGTGGACCTGCTGTGTTTATTTTAGGGGCTCCCACTATCAATATTTTAAGTTCCCGGGTCTGCCACCTGCTGTGTCCATTATGAGGGGTTCCAACTATCCCTGTTCTGCGTTATTGGAGTCTGTAGACCTGTTGTGCCTTGCCTAAAGGACTCCCATTATACCTTTGCAGAGTTCCTGGGTCTGCCACCTGCTGTGCCCATTATGAGGGGTTCAAACTATCCCAGTGCTGAGTTCCTAGGTCTGCACACCTGCTGTTCCCATTTGTAGCAGCTCCCACTATACCTGTACCAAATTCCAGGTCTGCACACCTGCTGTGCCCACCATGAAGGGTTCTTACTATTCCTCTGCTCAGTTTCTGAGTCTGTACACCAGCGGTGGTCATTATAGTCAATACCCTAAACAGAGACCCCCCAGAATTTAAGGATTTGCATTTTTACCATGCTACCCTCCAAGCCACATAAAATGGCTGTTCCCATTTGTTTCTACAAATTCCATAATTTTGCTCAGTCATTTGGTGGATATGGTATTGACTTCAATGGTGCTTAGATTCGGCATACTGAGAGTCCAGAATTTGTATACCAGTACAGCCAACCTGCCCAAGAATAGGACTGGGGCTTTTTCTAGCTAAAGGTCTACTGTAAAGTAGAACTATAAAAGAAAAAAGCAAATAAAAAATGTTGCTGGTCTGATTCACCAAACATTCCCAGGTCCATCACTCCCATTGGAAACACATGGACCTGTAAGAATTGTGAATGTCAGGTTCAGTGCTTTATAAATAGACCCCTTACTAAGAAAACATGTACAGCAGAAATAATAGATGGTTGAGTATTTAAATCCTTCTTATATACACTACAATGACTGGTTCTCTTTATTAAAATAAATCCATTTAAACAAAACTTGAAATCAGTCCAATCTCTGTGTGGATCCATTGTAATCACTTCATTAGGACGATCTGAGCGATGTTTACAAAGCCTTTGGGACCGTCATGGTTCCTTGTGAGACCATCGTTCTGATATTAAGCAGAATTTTCATCTCCTTCTCCTATTTGTAGCTCCCCGATGTCCCCATCCACTTATTTGTCTGCAACCAAGGTATTTAATGACATCTTTATTTTTGCTTCACGCTATTACATGCAAACAAACATCCACATGCATCTTGTGTGTGGTTCCCACAAGACCGAATGTTTATTTGTGAAGCCTCAATGTGTGAATCCCGAGGGGGCAGCAACAGCAGAATCCCCAACCTGCAGCTGTGAACACTCACTTACTAAATTATTTAAACAAGCAAGATGGGAGTATCGGTGTACGGTACAGGAAAAAAAAAAACATGTCGGCTAATGTACCAGTTAAATGTATGAACCAGACTTGAACCCAGCCCAAATCCAGGAAAAGCTAGAGTTTGCTGGGTGATCCAGCCATTTGGTTCCTTTAACTTTCAGATCACTAACCTTAACGTAGCCCTCTTTATAATACCCAATACACATTCAATTCTAGGAAGGCCTTTAAATGGCAGTGGCAACTCAAGTCCTAAAAAGCTGTTGGCTTAGATAACTCTCTAGCATTGACCAAATGTTGGTGAAGTTATTGTTGTTGGGCAGACCGACCATTTAAAGTGCACCTGTACTCAAACAATGAAGCATAATAAAACTCTTGTATATGAAATATGAAAGGTCCTAAATTCTTTCTTTGGTGAATATGCTGGTCAAGGCTTCCACCAGTGTTGTTAACTTCTACCAAACCTCTCTGTCTGCCTAAGGTTGGTGCTGGTAACAAACATTAAAGAAAATGTCACATAAATAGGTATTATTATGGTATTATAAAATAAGGGAAAAAAACATTCATAAGTAATGATGCCCTCCTGTCTGAATAGATTGTAAATTGTTGGCTTTGAGGTTCACAAGAAGGTGAGAAATCATCTATGGAGGCCATAAACTTGGCAGATGCCCTAATCCAGTGAAAAAGAGAACCCCTGCTATAATGACTATATC
>NC_092871.1:3195594-3209204 GCF_032062135.1 Pyxicephalus adspersus | reverse complement strand
AATGTTCACTCAAAGGAGAAAATACTATAAGAACATTTGACCCTTCAAGAAGATTTATTTCCCTTAGACTTAAATGTAGTTCATCTTGAAGATTAGGTTCAGTGAACATCAAAGAACAATTGCCTAACCCTTAACAAATTAAACCAGGTTTGCCATTTCTAGCTTTAACCTTTCTTCTCGGGTTCCATGTTTGTTTTTGGTCCATGGATGGCCAGGCAGTGAAATTGGAGGGGAATACAAACACAATTGCTTGGACTATAACAAGATGAATTATCATTGGAAGTGTCCATGTTTCTTGACAGGTTCCTCCTGGTTGGCTTGTCTCTGAAACTTACCCGAAAGCATTTTCTTCCTTACATGGTGGAAACTCAACACTTTGTGCATCTCCATTGCAGCGGACGTATGCATTGAATATATAGCTGAATAAATTGTAATGCTTTATAAATGATTAGAATAAATATTAAAATATTGCAATTTTTGTTGCAAGATTCAGAAGCTGTATAAAATGATGAGACAACATATAACAAAAGATACGAATCCAGCTCACAACCACAGTTACAAAAAAAGAACGAGGGGAAAAAATGCATTTTCATCATTTTTCAGCCTTTGCTGAAAGCATATCATGATCAAGACTCTTTATTATTAAATAACGGGGCCCCTAATCCCGTTACAGAGTGCACTGAGGTGACTGCCTGTAGTGGCTTCCACGCCAGCCGGCACAATACACACTCGCATCGCCTCAGCAATTTTTCATTTGCTCTTCAGATTGCAGAAGGCGTAAGAGAAACATGACCTGCCAGGTTAGAGCATCAAAGGAAGTTCAGGCGAGATTAGATTTGTATCTTCCTATAATCCAAATATGAAGTTGCACAAAATTTCATGAAGTTAAAAGGCCATGGATCTACAGATATTGATATTTTCTGGCTCCCAGTTGCAGAAAATGCTGGGAGAGTTTATGGTAGAAAACAAATATGTATGAAAATTCCTTCCAGACAACACAAGAATATTCTGCATATAAAGTGAACCAAGAAATGAATAAATGTAATACTACATTAAAACAGCACTCACCCCAGAAAACGGCTTCATCTGCTTTTCACACTAGAAAGACAGAACCATCTTTGTTCCTGCATCAGCTGGGGTCACCATCTACTTCTAGGACTGAGTTTAGAGATGGCACAATCATTCATCCATTTATTCAATCAGGTTTTTAAGGTTACTAAAAGGTAAATTTTAAAGTTTTTTTCAGACTGGCTGTTCCTGAGTGGCCAACTGGCACTTCTTGGAAGCAAGCAAAGCATGCATTATGATAATCGGCTTGTGGACATTTTTCACATTTTTCCAACCACCATTAGAACTCGTCTATGGGACCTTACGTTGCTTGTAGTGTCTGGCATGTGGCCATCCTTGTAGGAAGGCAGTTTCACCGCTTCACAGGGGGAAAAGCCATTTTCAACGAATCTTTAGGTAACTCGACACACAGCTGAGCAGTTTTTCAATATGGCACCCACTATCTACATGTAACCCCAATACTTAATTCTATAAATATGTTCTGACTGTCCTTTCTCATAGAGGTTTAGTACTCATTGCTTGAAGTTGTCCTTTAAAACTTTGGATAAGCCATATGGGTCAAACATACAAAGGGCTCTATTTAAAAAGCAGGGAACCAGACATTCCCTCAAACATTCCTTTGTGGGAATCTTTCAGGTGCATGTGTTTCAAGATCAGTAATCCCCAGTAATTAAGGGAATACCCTGTTTTATAAATAACCACATTCTATTATCCTAAATATTATGCATAAAATGTGCAAAAGGGCATTTAGGAGGAACGGACAGAAGATTAGATACTCCACAGTCTACGTGATTCTGCTACCTCTACCCCCTGGTCTTCCACTAATAAAATCTTTGTTCTTTGTTCACAATCAATAACAAATTTGTATTCAGAAAAATGGTAAAACCCACACACACTACCACCATTATTACCCTCTACATCCCATGCTTATCCCTACAGACCTACACATTACATAATGCCCCATGAATGTGTCTCTAGAATTGTTTTCCTTGCATTGCTATATTCACCCCAACCTACAAAAAAGGGGCACAGTAAAACATCTTTGCTGGTTTCAAAGGAAGATGGATCATGCAATATTGCAAATATAGCAATATACTTTGCGTACATAAGCATTTGCAAATATAGCATATTACTTCCCTGATATCCCCAGTGAGATCTTCTTGGGGACATAATTGTTCTGCTAGCTCCATTTTATTATAGGATACCTAATAAAGCTGTAATCTTTTCAAAAGTTGCACATATTCTTGCACTTTTTTTTTTAAATCATCCCCACCATTTATGTATATATGCATAGCTTTCATTATCCTAATGCACTACAATACATTTTGCTTTGCATTTAAGTAAACCTCTAGGAACCATCAGCTCAATATAACACAAATAGGCACTTAACCAGCACACAGACATGACATCACAATTTTGTGGTCTGACCCATTTCAGGTTGATCAAGCAATGATCTCATGTCTCCGATGGTAGACAGACACCCACTGATGTACAGTTCTCATGGGGAACGTCAATATCAATTGTGCAGGATAACCACCCTCCAAAATCAGAGGGTTAGCAGGCCTGACCTACCAGGTTTAGGAAGTACAGTGCCCCCGAGAGTTCCAGCTATGGAGGTAGTTATGTTACATTTACCTCCAATTACCATCTATCTCTGATAACTCCAACTTTCTATCTTGCATTTGCACGCCTTTCGTTCTTCTGCCTATTCTCTGGAATCTGTAATGTATGCACTTTTATTATTTAATGCAGCACTCAGCAACATAATTGTGGAATTCAAAAAACTATACTAGCTCTTGCAATGGACATATTGATAAAAATGGGTGCTTTCATTGGATATGCACGACAGGTACACTTCAGCTGATCCTTTGATGTGTAGGTAGCACAGGAGGGCCAGGTGCTGAGTCTGCAGATTCTGGCACAATTGTGTTATTACGGAAGGTTCTGAGGAGTCAATTGTCAGGCAGTGACAGCTTCAGAATTCCATTATGGAGGCTCGCTCTGACTTCCCTGCCTCCTTCCTATTCTTTGTGGGGTATTTTTAAAGCTTTGCAGTTTCTTTTTAGCGACAACCACAAGCCGTTAAAAGATATGACGGCCTTGGGAAGTGAATGACAGTCAAACACAGCATTATTTATAGAGTATTATTTGCTTAGCTGTACTATGAAAATTCTGACTACAATGTAACAAAGACTTTTTACTTCCACAGCTCTTACAAAATGCTCCTCATAGGAGTCATTACTGAATCCTAGTACCCAAAAATCTGTGCCTTTTGACACCCGCGTGCGAGCTTTTATTGATTCCGAGTGTTTATTTATTAAATAATCCTACATAGTCTACTTAGAAGATTCAAAATGCTCTGTATAAGTCTTCAATAAGGCCTTGAGGCCATGTCAGATGAGCCGCTCTGCTGCTATCGGAATCACCCAGGCAAGAGAACATCTTCTCCTAATGGAAGTGCTCCCTCGGTGGCCCTGGGCATTGCAAATGTCAGATTGATGGTTGGTTCTTGATTGGCAATAGAGCAACTCCATAGGAAAAGGTAAGTGGTCTGGTAATAAACTTGTTGCTAATGAATGCTCATCAATTAAGCTATCATGAATGTGACATCAGCCTTGAGGGTTCCATGTTTCGAAGCAAAGCCAAATGTTGAGCAAGATATATGAAATGTAGAAGATAGAGAGCACAGTGCAATGATAAAGTCCATGTAAGAAAGCTTAAATAACACGTTTCAGAGGTTATAGGGGACACCCTTCATCAGGGAATAAATTTCAATGAGATGGAAATGTTTAGCCTAGACTTTATATCTTAAGATAGGTTGAAGAAATTGTGGAATCTCTCTAGAAGCTTTTTTGGCAGCCTACATCTAATAAATATTTGTATTTAGGGCTCAATCCTCCACTTTATTACTTAGCACTGACACTCTCTATATATGTTGGGACACAACGGCTGGAAAAATGGCAGGGGATGGGCAAGACAGGTCTGAATTATTAAAGCTCTCCAAGACTGTAGATGACATGGCAGAACCTGAGTGATCCAACAAACGTGGATTGAATATCCTAAAAAGGATTTGCTATTATTTTGGCAAATGTTTTCAATCCTGGAGCAGATCTATTCCAGGTTCGTTGGATCACCAAAGTTCACCTTTGATAGTCCATCTTTTCCAGACGTTGATAGCTTTGATAAATAAGGCCCAGTATTTTACTGTTTTGTTTCTCCCAAAAGTAATACTCAGAACTTCCAGGTATGGGGAGCATGTGACTCTCTTTTTTGTCACATGACAATGCTAGTTCCTGGTGATTGGCTGCTCCCACATCCAGCTCTGTTGCATTGAGACACAAGTAAGTTTTTGGACTTGGTTTTCACAAAATTCTTTAATGCTCTCCCCACTCCAGGAACAATGGAGGAGGTTATGTTCATCTTCCTAAAACAGAAGGTGGTGTTGGGGCCTCCAGTAACATGAACCTGTTGTTTTCCCCTATGTGTCTACAGAAACCATAAACTTGAGATTTCTGAGATGGAATGGGCAGACATTTAGTGGACTGAGTTGGATTCTTCTTAGTTTCTTCTCAAACTTTCCCCACACAAAGGAAACAAAACATTGAGTTGGAAGGTTTGTATCCCAAAGTACATGCACAGGATACAACACAGGTTCACCCAGGTTCACTCATGATAATCTATGTTCTCCAGACTTGGAGAGCTTTAATAAATCAGGGCTGATGCTTCCATCCTTTGTGATATCACTCATTCAAGACCTGCCATGTTCAGTTTCTAGAACGTAGAATGAATGTGATCTGTAATTAGAGATTCTAATCACCAGCCTATTACACATTTTGCAGTCTTTAGGGATTCATGTCCCCAGCAGATACAACAGCAGTGATGAAAATATTGCAGCAGGAACTCCGGGAACAGTGCAAGTGCTGACAATTGGTATATTAGCACATGGGATTCATACCAGAACTGTGCTGGTGGGCTGCTGGAAGGGAGTTCAATGGCCCGCTGTATTAGCAGGGGTGACAGCCAGCTAATAGGCAGGAGAGATGGTAAAGTGGTATAAGATGGTCAGATCAAGCAGCAGACAGTAGCAGATGGTCAGATTAGGTGCAATCAAACTGATCCTAAACAAAGTCCAGGTTTCAGACAGGTACACAGAACAATGCTTGACAATAGGAGAGATTACAGTTCGGTTATCAGGATAATCTAAGATAAGTACATATGCAGCAAATACTTTCCAATTTAATTTGAGTGTGACACAACTTAAAGCGGAACTATGCTTTAATATTGACATCTTGAGTGAAATTTTACTTTTGCTTGCCATGTGAACAGCTTGTCTTTTAGTGGGAACGTTTTTATTGCAGCTATGGTAGTTTTGGCAAAGGTCTCTGTAACAGGAAATTTCCCTGAACTTAGCAAATCCTATTGCAAAAAATACCCAAACACATGCAGGGAAATGTAAGAAAACATGAGTTTTGCTTGCACATAAATGAACAGTTAAAGTTGCAGCCCGCCCCATTCACTAAGCTTAGTGAACTATCCCTTACAGAATAATAACTGACTTTGGGGTCTTTTTCTAAATATTTGCACCCAGGATTCCTCTTTTCTCTCACATATTTTTTAACATTGGATTTGATTGGTAACATGTATAAATCACAAATAAAAGTTGCTATACTCATCTTGCTAAAAAAATCCAATGGGAAAAAGTTTTAGGAATACCAGGTGAATCTTGGGTGAAAACAGTTATGAACTGACTACATTGCTTTGTTAAATCAAGCTATATGCCCCATATGTCTCTTCTGCAATAAAACCTTTTTACCGGCCTATTTGCTGTTTTCTTTAGAACATCCAAGGTTTGGTTTATAAATGAGTGTGCAGAAGTTGCTTTGTTCATACCAGGCCAGCCAATCAGGATGGCCAAAGATCCCAAGAAGAAGACTAAGCAAAGATGGCATGGCCAATGAAGGAGCGAGTTGAGGTGAATATACTTCTGCTTTAATCTGACATCTACACAACCCCACATTTGGTCTCACAGCATAATAGTGTGCATTACAAGATCAAATTACTTTTGAAGTAGATCCATCTCAGCTAAGGGCTGTCACCACATCTAAAATGCATTGGGCCTGAATTATCAAAGCTCTCCAAGACTAAAGATAGACTACAATGGGAGAACCTGGGTGATCCAGCAAACCTTCATTGGATCTGGTCCAGGAGTGAGAACATTTGGCAAATAACAGCAAATGATTTTAAGAAATTCATTCCAGCTTTGCTGGATCACCCAGGTTGTCCCATGATAGTCTATCTTCTCCAGTCTTGAAGAGCTTTAACAAATCAGGCCCGATATATTACATTTTGCTTTGGCGTTAGATGCTTTAATTGTACCCGCATAACTAATATATATTTCATTGAAGGACTGAGGACTGAGATCTCTCTATATAATACCATTTGTGAGCAATTTGCTAAAACACAGCAGCAAAAAAAAAAAAAAAGTGCATTTGTCAAATCTGATGTACTCAAGCTGACAGAAGACGTTAAAATCAAAATTCAGGAACTTCTTTTATTTTACTGAGTGCTCACGGATGTTCAGTACCCAAATATGCAAGTTGTGCTCATTCAAGAGCCGAAAGACAAAAAATGTTATGCAAATCCTGGGGCAGCAAATAACAAAGTTTTGAGACAGTAAAGCTGCAATGTAAATGTTTTATGGATAAGTTGGTATATTTGTAAAAATTTAAAATTTATATTATGATCCAAGAACATAAATGTAATATCTTGAGGCTGAGGGTGGTCATAAAGTTTTGACGTTAATTCCAACTGGGATCAAAGCTCCAGTTTTGGATCTGACCTCGGAATTCGAGTTCTGATCCAACATTACTATATATGTCACTGGCAGAAGATGAGCGCAGCCAATGACAGGTATAGTAGGGTTCAGCCAAACTGATGACTAACAGGATGACAGCTGTCATAGTCGGGTGGCTGGATTGGCCGAGCTGTACTATACCTGTTATTAAAAATTATATTATGCCCCATTAAAAATATACCAATTTTAATTTAGAATTTACAAATCCGGTGAGATTTCATACACAAAACAATAAAATATTTACAACAGTTCAATCCTAATTGCTTTTCTTGTCTTAGCTCTAAGAAAATTCTAATATGGATTCTCAGGAGTTAATCCTCGGAGAGAAGAATGGTTGTTGCTCCACCAGATGACATATTAGCAGCATGGAAGGTGATGGAGGATGGCTGCCTTCTTTTGATCCTTTTAGCAGTTTGTTCTCTCATTTATTCAAGTTGCATTCGCCCTGTCTCTAATGACACTCAAGTTCCTGGAAATTAAAGAATAGCACGACGACTGTGTTAACGTGACACAAGCTCATTATAACTTCAAGACGCAGGAAAATAATAATAAGGATTAGGATGCAATGCCGATGATAAGTGCAGAAATTACTCCCGGGTAATTAGAAAGTGACACTACAGAAAGCTCACAATTATTCCAACTAGATACCTCAGTATGGGTTTCTCCGTACCGGAGACGATACCGGCAACATTTGTTATGGCACACGCGGCGTAGATCAGCCAACTAGAAAGAGGTGTTGTGACTCCCATCAGAGATAGGCACGTGGCTCAACTTAACTGATCAGGACTCATTTTATCACTTTATTGTTAACTGGCTGAAATCAAATTGTGTTTTATTAAAGAATCAAAGGTAATTTGTCAAAACCACAAAATTAGTGTATGAGCCTGAATATGTACAAGTAATCAAAAATTGTGATTTGCCAGATTTTGCCACCATTTCCCACCAGGGACAGATTTTTATCCTTCTAAGTACCTTTGTTTTAGGATGGCATGTAGTCATGTGATTGCTGCCACTAACATTTCTGTATGAGAGGTATAATATTTGCTGAAAAGATAAGGTTATTATTAATATTATTATTAAACAGGATTTATATAGCGCCAACATATTACGCAGCGCTGTACAATAAATAGGGATTGCAAATGACCGACTAATACAGACAGTGATACAGGAGGAGAGGACCCTGCCCTGAAGAGCTTACATTCTAGTAGATGGGGGAATTTACACACACTAGGATGGGAGATATGTAGTGGTGGGAAGTAGTGATGGTTTCAAAAGACAGAAGAAAACGGGTAGGCAAGTTTGAAAAAAAGGGTTTTGAGCGCTCTTATAAATGAGCAGAAAGTAGGAGCAAGCCGAATAGGAAGAGGAAGACCATTCCAGAGAGCTGGGGCACCTCTAGAGAAGTCTTGTATCTGTGCGTGTGATGAGGTTATGAGTGAAGAAGACATTAGGAGGTCATTGGAGTAGCGGAGAGAGCGGCTGGGGGGGGTACTTTTTTACCAGGTCAGTGGAATACCAGAGAGGAGGAAGTTACAGTAGTCCAGACGTAAGATGATAGGAACATGTATAAGATGACCAGTACAAGCTATAGGAAGGCTTCTGATCAGGAATAAATAAATATATATTGGTTGGAAAAATGACAAAAACAACCAACACATTTCAGCAGAACAGATACACCTTTTCTTTAGGGCTGAAGTATAATGTATCAGTTGTAAATAATGACTTTCCAACTATTGCCATAGGTAACAATGGAGATCTGTGATTGGTTTCACACTCCCTGGTCTCCACCATTAAAAAGTGGCCATTGTGGTTGCAAAAATTGGTGATCAGTTTCTCATTCAAGTGAAAGGAGCTTCTGATTGTCAGTTTGATAATATATTGTATGGCAATCAATCACCACCATAAAAAAAGCTGGTTGCTTATTAAAAAAGTGACTCCAAGGGCTCCTCACTTAAGCATAGTTAACCTAAATATCTCAGAAGGTCACAGTAAATCTCATAGTTGTCCAACTTCAGTCATCAAGGGTCACAAACAACCCGTGATTTTCATATAAATGGTCAATGAAGTCTGCTAAGTCCATACTTATGACACTATTTGTCCCTCAAAGGAGCTCACAATCTAATGTCTCTAGCATAGTCATATGTCATTAACACAGTCTAAGGTCAATAGGAGGGAATCCAATTACCCCAATTTCATGATTTTTAAATAGAAGAAAACCAGAATACCCGAGGAAACCCACACAAACACTAGCAGAACATACAAACTCCGTGCAGATAGTGCCCTGGGCAAGATTCAAACCTGGAACCTAGCACTGCAAAGGCCAGAATACTAACCTGAGCCACCGTGCTGCCCTGTATATCCAGTAATAGTTGGTCACATTCAAGTGGACAGGTTCTTGTAATGTTACAGATGATACATTCCCATCCAGACCACTTCTTCAGCTTTGAGAAGTGGCTTGAACAAGCTACAAAACATCCTCAACATTACAAAAACAGGTTCAGTTGAAAGAGTCCTACTACTATTAGATGTTGTCTACATTTTTTAGGCCAATACAAGTATACTTGAAATAGTGGGAACCTTATGGATTTTAACCCTGCATGATTTTCCATAGATACCCAAGTACATTAGGAGTAGTACGATATCTCCCTCTTGCAGATAAAACTAAAACTCCCCATTTTTGGAGAAGAAATCAGTCTGACTATTTATCTGTAGCAGCAATACCCCAGTGAAACACTCAGGTCTGATGATAGCGATTCCTAATAAAATATTCACTGGCAGCCTTCATACACTTTTGAGCCATCGGCTTCCTAAGTCGCCATGCCAATATGGCTTTGCAAAGACGAAGAAACCTGACTTTCATCTGGAAGGCTTTGAAGGCGCCTTCGTCGCACCCGCAAAAAATTTTTTGGTTAAAAATGAAAAACAACTTGAACTGCCGAGCAAAGGCTTGATAAAATGCAGCAAACATTTGTGTGAAGTGCAGAAAATAGATATCATTGCTGAGAAGATGAAAGCACTCACTCATCCGAGCCTGTGAAGGAGCTATAACCAGAACGGTAATTAACAGGCGCTAAAAGACTTCGCTTTCAGGGCATTTGCTCTTATGAGAAAATATAGGAATGCAGCATTTATATTCTGTGTGTGTTTATTACAGGTTCTAAATTATTTGCCTCTTAATGCAGAACAACCATTAAACCAGAACTCCAATTAGGATACAAAATTACCAGTGAAGTTCGATGATCAGGTAATGCACCTTTAGTAGTTCACTACTGAGCTGCATAAGCACTGAATGTACACCCGGTGCCGGTGAACCCAAAATAAAGTACATCTATCATCAAGCTCAGTGATGGCTTTTTAATGACAAATAGTGGAGTTTTATTTATTTATAACTTAATATAAAATTGAAGTTGTTCATCGGAAAAGGCCTAAAAAATAACTGTAAGGTTCATACGTGGTAAAGGCCAATGTTGTTGTTTTTTAATATTGTTTCTCTGTGAAATATTTTAATGCAGTTTTATCTCTAGAAATAAGGAACCCTTACATGTATGCCGCTTTTGTCGCTGATCAGCTACATCAGCAAAAGGACGGATATCCCAAGTCTCTTTTTAAAAATGAGATAGAAAAAGCAGCCATATTGCAAGACAGCGCTAAAGCCTTTATAGAGAATTGACAGCTTCTTGGTTTTGGCCCTGGGACATGTACCCCATGTCTAACTTCCTATGCCTTTTGCTTGCCAATGACTTGCCTAGCCCAACTAATGCCCAGAATGAAAAACCATGATATAACATTGAATAACAGGATAATGGCTATTACATTTTACCTCCCAGTCCATAGCAAAGTTCTGCAATCATTTATCTCTTTCCAAACCAAACCCAGGCAACTTTGGTCATTCTTAGTCCTAGTTTGTTACACAATGCAAAAGGGCAAAGAGGCCCTAAATGGAATAAAAATTAAAATATCCAGGCATGTAACTATCACTCTGAGAAACCCTGCAATTACTCGGGGCTGTGCCAGTGCCTGCGATTGTTTCTTCTATCTCTATCCAAGTCTGCTCTCCTGAGTCCGCCACCAGGAAGACATAGATGCAGTTGCCGACCTGTCAGCTTGGATGCTAAGTGATGGAGAAGGAACATCCTGGAGGGATCAAACAGTACCTGTGACACATGCAGACCTGCAGAACGTAAACTGTGCTGGAGGAACAGTAACATGTTTGTGGGAATCAAGTGGACACAAAAGTACCATTCTATTCAATCACATGACATGGAATGGTCTTTAAAAGGTGTTTTATTATTAAGAGTCATGTGCTACCATATCATCTGACCTACTTTTCGACTGTTCTGACCCCGCTCAATTGTGCTCAGGGATAGCTTGCTGTGGGGTGTTGCTGGGGTATTAGGCCGGTTTTGCTGAAGGACTTTCTACTTAAGTGGCTGCAATAAATAGAATTAAATAAATGGCCATATATAGGATACAATTACAGGTATCAGGGATAAGGTTTGAGTATGATTTGGCAATTCCTAGGTGCTTGCTTCTTACCAAGTTCGCAGAATGCAATGGACATTGACAAGCAATGAACTTTAAAGCAGTTGCCAGCCTAATAAGTGGTTCAACTTGCTGGAAGCTTTCTGATTGGTGAGAGGTCTGCCTGCCATGGGTTGTGGATGTGGTAAGCATTCCCTTTGGCTAGTGGATTCAAAGGCACCGCCACCCCAGACTGCCACCATCTAATTACAACACTGCTGGTTTATCTTATGCAAGCAGCCATATACCCTAGCAAGGTTCTAAGGTTTGCAGCAAACCCACAATTTGCAAAAATTGGCAAAGAATGCTCAGCGGGC
The DNA here is from genome assembly GCF_032062135.1 of Pyxicephalus adspersus. Lineage (NCBI taxonomy): Eukaryota > Metazoa > Chordata > Amphibia > Anura > Pyxicephalidae > Pyxicephalus > Pyxicephalus adspersus. Next base: position 3,197,444 of record NC_092871.1, on the reverse strand, counting down.
CTATACCAAACTGAACCCAGGTGTATTTGACTATCAATAACAGGTTTTTACACCATGCAGTGATCAGAATTCACAATGTTTCACAATAGTGGTCCTTTAAAGTTTTGATCCTCGCAGAAAATTGTATTGGTAAGGGAAAAAATGATTTCACAATGTTTAACTCCAAAAAAGCTTTCAAGGTCACGTTCCCGTGTCTAACATGCAGCATTGTGGAAAGCGGGAACCGTAAATTGGCTCCGCAGACAGAATGACTGGCTCGCCAGAGACCGAACTGTTTTCTTGTGTGTATACCCCGGAGGAAACAGCTTCACTCCTACTGTCAAACCGTCTCCTTCAAGACTGCCACTCGGAGACCTAATTCCCCACTCACAGAGTACAAACAACATCATGATAACAATATTCTAGAAAAATAACACAGCTTCTTCTCCCCTTTCAGCTTTCACGACAAGAGCATCAGATGACATTCAAATGAGCAAAAAAAGAAGCAGAAAATGCCAACCAGACACGACGAGTGATTTTTCGGTTTGGAAAACTCCTTCTGATCTGCTCGAGGTTGTCACTTATTGTGAAATACTTTTGTAATTGCTTCTCAGGAGTGCTGATGGAATCAGGAGAATATGACAATTCGATCATCTTGGATTCGCCTGAATATCTTCAGGGTGGTCTGAAGGAGAATTAACGCAACTGTGAATAATGATTGGTGGATACTCTGCAGATTGGAAAAAAAATCTAAAAATCTGAGGGCGAATATGCTTTGAAAAAAACAGTGAATTAAAAAAATGGATGGCATAGGTTGGGCTGTGTAATGTTCTTTATCACTCATTTCACCCATTCCCAGTGGTGTTGATTTCCTGCAGCCTCCATCACCTGCTTCCTGCATTCACTCACTCTAGCATAAGATTCACACGGCTGCAATGGACTCATTTCTTGGTAGGAACATTTGCCCTGATTTATTAAAGCTTTCCAAGGATGGAGAAGATACACTTTCATTATTCAAACTAGGTAATACAGTAAATGTTTTGAATCCTGCACCAGATCCATTCAAGGTTTGTTGGATCACCCAGCTTCACTGATGAAAGCGTATCCTCTCCAGCCTTGGAAAGCTTTAATATATCAGGGCCATTGATATTGGTGCACCTGTTTATAGCCACCATTGGAGGTGTATGTGATGGACAAGAAAAACAGGAATGCAATTGGGAGATGAATATTCCATAAGTGAAACAGAATAAACAAGGAGTTTATGGCAGAATCTAAGGCTCAAGAAATTCAACAAGACCATCACATCTGCTTTCCATCTTTCTTTTCCATAAATCTGTCCTTCAGCTTTCCCTTGTGTCTTGCATAGTTATACAGATTCCTCTAATAGGTCCAACATCAGTACCTGACCTCACCAATGGGGCAAATTGCTATTTACCCTCTTGTGGGAGCCTTCCTAGAGGAATGGGGGATGGAATATACACAAAGAGGACCAACTCCAAAATATTGGCCATTTTGGAATACCCGACCAGCTCATATACGTGTGATGGGCAGTTTGGAGAGTAATTCAAGATTTACAAATTTCCATATGAATCCTTCTGGGATTGGCATATTATGGTACGCACTCTTTAAAACATTACAATTTGGACATATGACAGTCAGGTGTCCACAAATATTAACTTTATGGTGCTCATAACCAGGTATACTTCCTACACAATTCTCCTTTGGGCTGCATGCTTTTAGCACATATGTGATATTTTGTGTGCCTGTGTGTCTGATCACAGAGCTGCTCATTAGTCAATGTGATTGGACATATCCTGGGAAAGTCTTTTTATCGCCTCTCTAAACCCTGGAGCATCATGAAATGTCATCTG